>NW_020955418.1:1166852-1194074 GCF_003031625.1 Empidonax traillii | reverse complement strand
ACGGGGCCAATTAGACACCCACAAAATGACACAAGGCTGGTTTGCCACTGATGAGTGTTCTGGGTTTGTAATTCTTCTGTCAGTACACTTAGTCACTTGTTATTTCATGGACAACTTATGGGTGTCTTTTTAGGAAGGTAGCAAGGAAGGGAACATATTATCTTAAAAAGATAATAATTTAAATGCCATTAAGAGACCTTTTTTTTTTTTTATGTACGCAAGTTTGCTTAACTAGGTTGCCTGCCATTTTCAAACATCAGAATTTCAAGTTATCTCCCAAATTAAATCCTTATCTTTGTACACTAGGGAAATGGTGTATGGAGGAAGGAAAAGGAGGAAAACATGTATGCACAGGCAAACATGCAACACCTTCCTACCTTTTAGAAATAAGGAATACTTTTTTTGTTATATTAATATCAGATCACCAGAAGAAAAAAAAAACAAGCTAATTTAACTGTTCAGCAAGGGCATAGAGTGTTCAGAAGAGAACATGCAACTGGGCTATCACTGCAAGTATCTGCCACATCAGTGCTGTGAGCCAGCACTTCTCCATTTGTGGCACAGCCTGAAACGGACTGCATTCCTGTCTGTCATAAGCAGATCACTTAAGAAGTGATAAGAAACATTTCTAGAGGAATGACGAAAAGTGTCAAAACATTTTAAGTGTTAAAAGCAACAAAAGATTTGACTTTGAATTTTACTCCTCTACCCAGCCAGAACTATTGTCATCAAGGATGCCTGAATCTTCTCCAAAAAATTTTGCCCTGTTTTTCCCCCTCTACTAAATTTAAAAGCAATTCCTATAATTTCTAAACCTATGACATATTTAATCAAGGAAACTGAACCCTCTGAGCAGACAATGCAACTTCTGGCAGACTTGCTGACACAAGGAGGTGGGGAAACTACTGACATTAAGAAGTGATAGAAAGTTTTCAGCAGCCTCCCGTAGGTGCCATAGACTCAAGGAGAAGGACACAGCAGCTGATTTATGCATGTCATGCACATGCCCACTTTACACACTAAAAATCACAGAAGAGACTAAAACAGCTTCCAGTCCCACCTCATCATTGTGACCCCAGCAACACCTTAGTTTTGACATTAATATCCTGAGCTCTGGAGAGGACATCCCCACCTAAGGTGGTTCAAAGGGAACACTGCGCCTGTTGAGCATAACTCTGAGCCTGACAGATCATCTCTGTGAGAGGGGAACTATAGAGATTGATCTCCATCACAGCATGCACTTTGAGTGAGTGTGCACTGGCACAGGCACGGCAACCATTCAGCAATTCCAGGTTAAGAGAGATATTTTAAAAGCATAACAACTGGTCAGGATAATAGACCTTTATTCTATCTTTATCAGAACATATCTAATAAACAAAATTACCATGACTACACCAACACCAGCCTTCACAGCAGCTGGCCTCCAGCTTTCTCTCAAATACTACCTACACAAAGGTCAGGGCTTTGCCCAGCTGAGAAAGTACACAAGCCAAGTTTGCCCTGTGACAAACCTAGTGCTGACTTGGGAGCACATTGCCAAGTTCTCACTGAGGGAGCAAGTAGTGCTTGTGCCAGGTTTGGCTCCTGGGGCAATCTGGTCCCAGAGGAGTTTGGAGAGGCAGTAAACATCAGTCACAATCTTATGGGTTGAGTAGAAGATTCAGGTCTCACCTAGAGACAGGTCTTAGAAGAGCTCTGCATCCTCCAAAAAGCTTAGAGAAGCAGGTTTTTCCTTATGTCTTTTACTACTTACTTCCCCTCACACACTGATAAGCTCCCATCTAATTAACTTTATTTAAAAAAAAAAAACAAAACCACACCATATATACAAATAAAGAAAAAGGCAGCCTTGGAGCTAGTATCACATGCTTCCAAGACAGGCAGAAGGTTTTTTCTGGAGACTAACAGATAGTCAAACACAGGACTACTCATTTTTATAACTCCCATCAGGAGCCTTCTTGCCCTGACAAGCCTTCATTGTGCTCTCTGCGGGCAGCAGCCAGTGCAGACCTCCAGCATCTGATGAACCCAAAAGGATCAGTGGTTAGAGGGGAAAGGGGACAAGAAGGGTGACCCTCCTAAATAACTTTTGCAAAGTGACTCATGCTTTCACTGACAGCATTAACATCTCTGCTCCTGCCAGCTGGGCAGCTGCTCTGGCCCTCAGAACAGTGAGGGAATGTTTTGTTCCAGAGATGGGAAAAGGGGGGTGTGTGTGGGGGGGGAAACAACCCTTCTGTGTGCATGTGAGCGTGCATGTGTAATTGCTGTATGATTTCAGCTATTTTGACCTAATAAGAGTTATTTCATTAGTCACCAGCCTTGGTACAAACAGATGGATTTGCAAGAATTTGAAACAGAAGGGGAAGAAAAAGAAGAGAGATGAGAGATGCCACAGAGTCCAGGGCAAAAGGGCGTTCTGGCCATGGGAGTTGCAGAGGTCTCACACAGCACAGCCCCACTGTGAGCAGCTGGCCCGCAGCACCTGGTGGCTTCCCACCTCTCTACACTAGAGTGCCAGGAGATCCGTCCTCCTTCCAAACAACTGGACTCAACTGCTCCACTTGTGCTTAAAAATTTTCTCACGAAAAAGAAAAAGAACAGCTGATGTTATACAATGATTTCGTTAAAAACCTCCCTATTTTTGCCATGTTGTAGGATCACAGCTTTCAGCTCTTCATCATAAAACTGTAGTACAATTCAGTAAGGCTTGCTTGGGGGACAGATTGCCTGGATTTGCTCAGGGAGCATACCTGGTGCCCGGCAAAAAGCATGGTAAGGTATGAAAGCAGCCTTCCTACCCTCCAAACCATCTACCTTGACGAAACATAAGCCTTGGGTTCACAGGACTGAGCCCACCAACATTAGGAAGGCAGATTCAGTGCATTAGGAACACCATTCCCGCAGCCAATATTTACTTTTCCAAACTAGAGCAGGAAAGCTTTGCCATCATTCATGGAAACATGGGTAGTTCTCTACTAAAAATACTTTTTAACCTTCCCCCTTTCCTCCTCCCAAAAGCATTTCCCACTTTCCCTCCAAAAACCTACTTTTGCATAGGTCTGACTCCACCGCCAAGAAGGACTGGACACGCACACACACACACATATCTTTCCTGCCTGGCTCCAGCAACCACCCAGTCAGTCTTTTTCACCCAAGAGGTCTGTCCAAGTCCACAAGAAACTCACAGTGGCTTTTGCCTTGGAGTAGCAATTCTAACAATTCTCTCGTGAAACCTCTAACTTCCCCACCCTGTCCTTCTATGTCCATATTTGCTCTTTGCCTTAGCATCTTTAATTAAACCAGTGCAAGCAATGCAATATTCCATGTACCTGCACCACAGTATTTACCAAAATACAGATTCAGCCATTCCTGCACAGGGTTGAAGGTAAGGCATGACAGCACAGTTCCAAGCGCAAGAGGAACATGAATCACATCTACTATTTGTGGGACACTTCTTTCCAAAAAGATGGGAGCTGGAAACGCTGACATTAGGCCTGAAAGTCAGCCCTGAGCCAAAATGTACAGGGAAAAGGAGGGGGAAGCTTCCTGCACTAAATTACAGGTCTGAATATCAGTGACAGTATCCCCACTCAGCAAAAACATGTAAGGACTTGCCCAAGCATGTACATTTTCATTTTGAAATAAAAAGAAGAAATTTGGGAACAAAAGGTTTTAAATTGTTGATTGGAAGATTTGCATGTAGACAGAGTATTGTTTTCTTCTCCTGGCTCCCTGGGTAGCAAAACAGAAAAATTATGTGCAATTAAAATGGAAACAGTATCAATTAGCTGTGATTCTCCAAGCTGTGGAAAGAGTAAACCAATGAGGAAAGACTGTTCTTGTCCTCTGGCAGCCTCTTCACGTCAAGATTATTCTGAAGATATCTTAAATCCACTTAAGCATGAACTACGCAAACAAAATTTAAAAGAAATTGGTGCAGGTGGAGGGTTATTTACTAGCCAGCGTAATACTCAATCAAACATATCCTGAGGAATTAACTTGATTGCCAGTACTTGAGCTCATTTCATTAACATTACATCCTTGTCCTCCTTGAGTTATGCCCCTGAAGTTTAAAGACTAATCTAGATAGGGACAGGCTTATCTTTTACCGCTATAGAAACTGGCCTTTGGGTCAACACTTTTAGATACTCCCAGAAAAAGCACACACACAAGGACAGCAAAAGTTAACAAGTTATCGTATCCAGCCACACCCAAAATCAGGACCTTAGTGAGCCAGACTCCACAAAGATGCTGCCTGTAACTCCCGTTGTACAATAATAATAGTAATTCTGATATAAAGAAGTGTGTTATTCCTTCTTAAACCACACCCACACACACAAAAAAATCCCCAAAACAACAACAAAAACACACCAACAAACAAACAAAAAAACCCCACCCCCACACTCACAAAAAAGTCTGACATAAAGCACACTTTTAGTTTTGATATAGACTTATCTTCTCCTCTGAGATATTGCTAAGTCAGAAGTCGCATCAGTTAAATCTATTAAGTCGTTATAAGAACAGTTTGCTTATTATTTAAGAGTAGTATACTGAGCACAGATCAGCAGCAATAAATACTCCCGGTTTATGTTAGTGTTTCACATGAGGATAGAGTTGGACCTGAACTTGATGTAGACAGATTCTTCCAGTAGTTCTCATTCATAAGAATAATTGCTGACATGTACAGGAGACAATTTAACACTTTGTGGTGCAAATTCTACATCTCAGCTCAGACTTCTAAAAGCCAGCTATTCACCAAAACACCACCAGCACATTGTCCTTTCATATTCTGCCATTTTTCTATGCATATTTTTGGCTCAGCCCCAAAGGGGCAGCAGTACATACGGAACACATTTGACCAAATAAAAGGTCACAATTTGATTGAGTACCATGAGCCTTCTGAAATTAAGCCCAACTTCTTCCTTTCACAGAGATGATTAGTTTTGGTTTCCTGGTCATTTTGTCTTGATAGCTTGATATTAACACACCTCAATTAAATGTTTTTCTTCTGAGAAAAAAAAAAAAAAAAAAAAAAAAAGCAACTTGCATTCTCTAAAACCCCAGGACTGGTCTGCTGCTGCCTACCTTGGGATTTTTGGGTGTACCAAGAGTGCACCTCAAATCTGAAAGTAACTGCATGGCCGAGAGGAGCCTCTGCTCCTGCATCAAGGTTAGCCCAACACCTTGTGTCCTCCCCATCCTCTACCACAGTGTGACCCTGTTGGCCTTCCTCCAGGCAGGGAACATGCCACTTCCATACCACCTGCCAGCACCCTTTAAAACTGTTTATCGAGTAGTTATTTGTGAATAATTCTTTTAGTGCTGACACATTTTATAAGTTAGCTGAAGATAATTAGCAAATAGGGGAAAAATACAATTGCACAGTAGAATAATTCATTGCTAATTATTCTCTCAGGTCTAAGAGAGCTGCTGACCTTCTCCATACACTTCTTTTAGTTAAATAAGTACAAACAGATGCTGACCTTCATCAAAACAACGATGGTATATGTCCTGAGGAAACACAAATGACAGTGTAAAGACATGACCAAACATCTCCCAACCGGTTGCATATTAGTCATTAAGAGCATTTTCCAAAGTGCTCACTAGGTTCTGATGCTCTATATTTTGGAGAGGGGTAAAGGGCACATTACACCTCTCACAAATCAAGTCTTGGACTTGAGCAACCAAAAACCCAAGGAGGTAAAACAAGTGGGTGTTTCAGATCGTTTCAGTCACTGTTTCACACGTGGGGTTTTTTTTGTCATGACAGCTTCTGGACCATTGTTACTCATCATTTGCATGAAGTTTTAAACTAGGGACAGCAAGAACTGTGAGTTTGAAATGTGACACCACACATCACAATTTAATGAGGCCTCTAGGGCTACGTGCAACACAGTCTCATTCCCCCTGCACATACAAACACACTCAGATGGTGAATCAGAACCGAGAGCATCTTGCAAAGCACCCCAGGGCTTTATTTAAAGGAAAAACCTCTGTGATTTGTCAAAGGCACTACAGCTCCCTGGAAAGAACGAGATAGTCTTTCTGAGTATTTGTGCTTGTGGAGACTTAGAGATCCTTGTCAGGAGTGGAAAATGGAATCGTTCTGGTTTTTAATCCTGAGCAGCAAGTCATTTTAATAGCAAGGTTTCTACAAAATCATTTTTCTTGACCTGAAAGGGTACACACATACAGCTTCCAACAGATGTGAAAAGCAGTTAAGTCAGTATAGATGCTCCATTGAAGGCCCTCCTGAACAGAGATGCCAGCGCTACATAAAGACAGCTATTCATAGCATCCTCTCAGAGCAAATTCAGCCATCCAACTTGGACATTATTCACAGCAGCTAAACTCAGAAACACAAGTTTCCCCTGCAGTCCCTGGAGTGAGAAGACTGACCAAGCACAGCTCTGCCTGCTACGCTAGGCTAGGGTGGGACGGGCTGGGTGAGGACCACCGCTCCCCATCAAGCACTTTTTGAGACACAAGCCAGTGACCTGTGTGTGACAGACCTCACAGGAGAAAACTGGTTTAAATGCTTTATGATGAGTCTCATTTCTCAGCTAACAGGGTTGCAATCAGGTGCTTTAGGTGGCTTTGAAATAAAATGATCAAAACATCGTGTACCCTTTCACATGGCTGATGAGGTGAAGAAAGAATCAGAATTACAGTAACGAAGTTTTGCTTTCAATCCTTACGGATCCCTCAGAACAAACTCAGGCCTCAGTTTCCTCCTAAGGCTTCTCAAACCTGTAATCACTGCTCTTTTTACCTACTCATTTGTGCAGACTCAAAATTAAAAAGTTGAAAGTTTGATCTAGCATAGAAGTCATCAATTACAGAAGAGAGTCTAAGCTTCCTCAGACCCCACAGCTCTATGATGGCTGGAAATTCAATAGTTGAGGCACAACTGGAAAAGGTAGTTGAACATTTGGATGTTCAGAAAAGGCAATTTATGTCCTGTACTGCAAAAGAAAGCAAAGCAAGCCTTAAGGATTGCATCATTTAGCCACACACATCATTTTAACTCTGGGCATTATGTAATCAGTCCCATCCAAGGGGGTTTAGATCCCCCATCCAGAGCTCTGCTGACCATGACATTTCACAGAAAAATAAGAGCTAAACAAACAGAACAAATCCTACAAGTTCCCCAAGCAGGGGAAAACCCTTCCTAGCAGGCAGGAGTGAAGCTTGACTCTGTTCTGTAACCTGTGCCCCAGCAGGAATCAGCATTCTACCCCAAAAAAAGAAACCCTTCTTTCCTGAAGATCCACAAAGATGGTGATAAATGAAGGGATCTTTGTACCAAGAAGTGGTCGCTGTGTCCACACACAACCTTATTGCTAAAAAAAAACAACCAATCAACCAAACAACAACAAACAAACAAACAAAAAGTGGTTTTTTTTTTTCCTTTTTAAATCGCAAGTAAAGCTCTCCTCTGCTGAGCTGCCCCTCTGTTTGCATTAGTCAAATACCTGCAGTACCATCTCTCTTACCAAGATTAAATTCAGGGAACTGGCAGGGACTAGACACCAGCTCTTTCACTGAAAAAATTGCTCTGGAAAAGGTGACCACATCTTCCAAATATAGGTATTTATATGCAACAATCATGTTATCCCTCAGTCTGCTTCTGATACACTGAATGCACTAACTTCTTTACATCTCACTTCATGAACATATTTTCTAACACACTCACCACTGTGCTGACATTCCCTTGGACTTTCTTTGCACCTCAGCAATGATTCCACTAAGAGATGGGCTACCGTCCTTTCAGCATGAACTTGAGAGTTATAGGTTGGGAAAAAAGAAAAAAAAAAATCCAGAAGATGGGAAATCGATTTCTCTGATGGCATAATATTTATATGACTATTTGCCAATTTTGACAACAAAGTCCCTTTCATAGTGTAGGTACTAGTTGTCATCTACTGTTCTCAGAACATCAGGCTGGAACAGAAGGAACTGCAGAAGGAATTGCAAAGGTAGAGAAGAGCCTAGATCACCTGAACACTGTAAGTGAGCACAGCACAATGTACTTTGAACACTAACCAGTTAGACTACATCAAGTTGAAGCACAGGAGGAACCACAGCCTTACTTGAAAGTACCAAAACACAAACCAGTGTGGTTTTTACCTCAGCAAGTAGAACACTAACTCTTAAGTTGAAGACAGAACAGAAAAAAACCACACAGATAATAGTCTCTTACTGGGGAAAAAAAAAATAGAAATAATTTTCCAGAAACTTGCATCTTCCTTCATTCCCAATTTTTAGCAAAAGTAAGAATGAGGAAGGCAGTTTTCCACCATTTCACAAACTTAAAGAAGCAATCAATAACTTCTTTAAAAACAAGCACTTACCTAAAACTTTTCCCAAAATCAGTCTGCTTCCCCCAGTTGCCATGCAGAAAGCCACCCTACTTTCTGCAGCTAGTAGCAAAGAAGCTCCTATCACAAATCTCTGTCTTGTTCACTATAGATTTTTGTGATCCTAAAACCATTAGTTTTCAAATGGAAACAGCTGCAGGACTTAGGGGGTGTCAGAACTAACATTTCTTCACTCTCTTTTCTTCTTGCTTTCATCTTAAAACTCAGAGATATGAGTACTTGCAATGCTTTATCTTTTGAGACTATTCACTTTTCTTTTACTTTAAAATTATACTTTCCTTTCTTACCTTTAAGGTTTTATTTGCGTGTTTCTTGTTTGCAGAGCCAGCTTAAGAGGCCTTGGAAGAGAAGGCTAAAATCTTTTGCCTCCATATAAATGCTGTTATCCATGGGGGAAACCAAATTCAACCTTGGCAGTAACACCAGAGAGAACAGAGGAGAAAAGAGGTTGGAGGAAGGTGGGTGTGACCAAGCCTCAGTAATTAGTGAGGTTTGGGAGTGAATATAAGAAATAACGAGATGCAGGTGGGAAGCTGAGAGTAACTGAAAGTTTTGGGGTGGGAAAGAGACCCAGGTGCTACAAGGTCAGGTTGACTGTGGCCTTTCTGGAAAGGTCTTTGTCTGCCCCCCCAGCTTGCCATTTCTCTAGTCTCTGTGACTACTTTCCCTGCTTCTGTCCCTTTTCCTCTCATTCCCCTCCTTTAGTAAAATCAGGAGAAGCTCAAGAAGTATTTTGAAATCCTGGATATCAGCATTTGTACATTTCTCGCTGTCAACCCCTTCACATGCTCCCACGTCCTCATGGCAGTGTTCAAGAGTTGGGCAAGTTCAAGGCATGGACAGTGTTCCCATCTGGCAGGGACAAGGCAGGCACTTCTGGTAGACCACAAAGACCATGCACACAGCTTGGGTGCTGCACCTGTGAGGGTGAAAGCCACGCTGATCCAGAGAGAAATGAGGGCAGATACAGCCAGATATGTAAGGACTGTTGGGGATCAGCCACGCCTCAGTGATGCTGGATTTTGCTCTCTATTAATAGGGCAGCAGCTTCCTGCTCCTGCAAGAGTCAGAGATGCTTTGAAGTAAAATCAGCTTTTCCGGAGACTGATCAAAATAGAAACTCAAGCTGCCTAAATCTGCAATGGAAATTTCAATCAACACCAAGTTTTTAAATAAAATTTGGACTCTATTCTGGTTCAAAATGAATTGAATAGGGAAATAAGATACACAAAGAAGGGTTTTGGTCAGCTTTTGCTCTACATTTGCTCCAATAAAACTTCCTGTAAAATGAGCATTAACTCTAGGAGATTCCACGTCCTCACTCGTGTTGAGACACTGCCAAAGATACCAGCAATCAGCCCAAAGAAAATAAAGATTCACTAGATCCTTTGTACAGGTAGACACGGCATCCTCGACCTCTGATGACTCCCAGCTAGCAAAATCCAGCCTCCCAAAGAGTTAACGTTCAGTGGGCCAATAAAATGTGATTGATTCATTGATAACACATGCTGCCTTTGGGAGAGGGAAGAAGCCATCTCCAGAGACAAGCAAGGCAATTGTTTGCTGTCCCTGGTGCCCGCAGAGTGCCCCGCGGTAACCCTTGTGCTCTGGAATACTCACGTTGGTTATTTGGAAGCGGGGTGCAGAGTTGTGCTTTCCCATGGCTGCCACTAATGACTTGCAGCTGTTGCTAATCCGTGCCTCTGATTTCCTTTGATTGCTGTGTGTATGGATGCCTGTGGTAAACAGGCATCTGCCAGGTGCCAGCACAATCGGGGGGAAATATAAAAAGTTCCCTGTTTCAAATTCAATGTGACATTGTGCTTGTCGAGAGGCAGCCGTTTAACTATTTAAGGGGAACAGTTTCCTGGGCTCTTCTCTGGCCTCCTGGTTATGAAGAAGGAGATTCTCATGCATTTCAGTGACAGCAATATCCCAGCCCCAGCTGTAGGAAATAGCCACAGGGAGAAGCTGGTGTCTACAGGGAGAAGCTGGTGTCTACAGGAACCGTCCCAGCCATATAATAGCCCATGACATGTGGGTTTGGCTCTGCTATCCCAGAGAGCAATGGCTCTCTGGTTCAACTCATTCCTCCCTCCCCAGGCCCAGAATCCCAGAGCTGCATGAGGACCTCTGCTCCCATGTGAGGACTCAGGCTGGTCTCAGCCTGCTGCCCCTTTCTCCTCACCTCTCTCTGCTCCTGCTTCATACCATGTGGAAAGGCAGCAAAGCACCTCAGCTCAGTGTCAGGCTAAAAAGAAAGGAGCAGAGGCTTCCCACAGCCCATTAGGGAAATACATATCTTGCTGGAAGCCAGGGCTAATATTAGATTTTCCAGTGGCAAGCATGAAGGTCTCACAATAAGAAATGTCTCTTGAAGTATTTCCCCAGCAGGCTGGTGTAGCATGACCTGTTTCTAGCACTCTTGTTTTGCCTCAGCCTCAGAGCTCCTCCAGGCAATTTCTCTGGGCATTTCTGATTCCCTCCCTGTCACAGCAGCCAGCTGAAGATGTCACACTGCTGCTCCTTGCCTCCATCCATCATCCTTCCTCCTGGTAGCGGGTAATTATTCCCAGCTGTTCATTACCCAAGACCATCATACCTGACCCATTTTGTTTGCCTTTCATTTGCACCTCAGGTGCAGAAAAGAAATACATAAAGGAATGCCTCAGAGAGGAACTGGTTATATGCCAGTGCTAGGGAAAGGGGTAACCTGCTCTTTCAAAAGCTGTTTTTGTGGTTCATCTCCTTGGGTCACTATTCACTTATGCACCAGGTCACATTTAAGTCTCCTGGAATACTCATAGCTCTCCACAGCACTGTCTCATTTTGGTTTCCCTACCTTCTCATCTTGCTGTGAGCAGCCCCCAGGCTCAGGTAGGTGGGGAACCTGCGGAGCACAGCGAAGGACACAGTTCCCTTCTTGGCAAAGCCATGTATCCAAATATGCATGAACAACTTCTACAGCCAGAGCAGTTCACCTTAGCTACTAAAAAACTAAGAGTCATCTGATACATATGACTATCATAGCTAATATTATCATTTATGTGAAGTGCTAGTTCTCACTCCTTATAGATCAGCGGAAGGGGAAAGCAAATAAGGTGCCTTAGAAATCTGTGGGCTCTCAAACAGGGTAGGGCTAAGCTTGGTTTCAGAGAGCCAGGTGGACAGAGAGAGTTGGAGAGAAACTGATCCTGCTGCATAAGGAAAAGGGCCTTTTCTAGGTGCTCCATGGTATACAGACCATTGGAGCAATGGAGAACAGGATTCAGAATGAAGATGTAGTCTCCTAGTTGTTTGATTGCTACTGAGTTTGGGGTAACAGCCTTGTACATGAGAGGTACTCTGGCTTCAGAGAAAAATGAGTTCTCTGTCAGCCTTTTATCCTACATGGAATAATCTTAAAGGCCTCATTTTTGGCTTTGGTCATCATTCCATGCTTAGATGATAGAAAAAAGCAGATCAATTTTAGTCACTAAACAAGAGAAAGTAAAAAAGACCTTTAGCAAATACAATGCACATCCAAAAAAACATTGTTTAACTTAAGGACTGGGTGACTAGGCTCGTGGCAATCCCAACCCTCAAGACTTAAGACAAGGCAGACTTCTTACTCTCCTCCTTTTAATCCACACTGACACTCCAGCCTTCCTCTGGTCTGTAAAGCAAGGCTCTCCACACTCCCAGCTCAGAGAGGAAAAGAGGGACATTGGCAAAGAGCAGCAGAGTGCAGTTTGTGGCACCTCCCAGTTAGCATGTGTCCGCTCCCTTCAGAAATTCACATATCCTTGTTCAGAGCTGGCTGGGGGCTCCAGGGAAAAGGAAGGTTTAACATTTCACCACTGAGACTCCCAGAGGTTTTGCCAGGTACTTACCAAGTTATTTAGAAGGAAAACAAGAACCCGTATGGGCTTATCTTTTGTTTCAGTCCTGCTCAGGGTTCAGGCACCTGAGCTGGCAGCTTCATCTCTTTCTAATGACACGAGGGAGAAGGGACATTCATGCTGTCATCCCTGCTGGCATATCCTGTTTCTGCAAGTTCACATCTTGTAACTAGCCTAAGCCAGTCAGCACTGTGTTTTTCAAGGAAAAGAAAAAACATATGAACTTTGGCATCAAAACCCCACTGGAAACTGGCCATTGCCTAGAACGTAACCGAGCCCTTCAGCTCGACTTTCATTACAGCAAGATTTCCCAGGAGAAAATGCCCAGAGCACTGGCAGCAATGAGTTTTCTTAGGATTTACAGTCTAGGAGTACTGGTTTCTGCAGCACTAAAACTCACAGTCACACCACCAATCCCACTCAAAAGCTATTTACAGACCCACATGACCTCTGCTGGGAGCACACTTCTGTTATCAGCCTCTCTGCAAGCAGCAAGGCAGGAGAGTGCCTGAGGACTGGCTGAATCCCAGAGGCAGTGAGCAGGCTCTCCCAGGCATCCCTTTGCATGCAGCAGCAGGAGCACAGAGAATGAAGGGGGCCCAGGGTCCGGGCCCAGGCGTGATTATTGTCAAAGAGAGGTACCTGCCCCAGGGAAGGCAGTTAGGGACACTCTCCAAAAGTGAAAAGTGAGGATCAGACCAGATGCAGAGTCTGATCCTGTTTTCCTGAGTGGATTTGCAAGGTTACACTCTGTCCCCTGAGCATTGTTTCATCCTCTAGGTAAACTGAGCAGCACCAGGTCCCAGTCCCTTTTACAGCTGCAGGCTCCACAAAATAATGGAACAGGGTGAGTGCCTCACAGTGGATGGATGCACTGCTCAGTTTGCCACCCTAATCTCTTCCCACCATACCTAGGAATGGTTATAAAGATAAAAGAAAGGCTGGAAACTGTTATTGTATCAAAGCAGTTCTGTGGTATCCAGATTCTGTGCGATTCTATCGTATTCTCCTGTGCTGTAGCTCTCTATTTTTAAAATCTAAGCTACAAAAAATAAATTACTCTCAACCTGAGTGTGAAAAAGAGTTTTCTTTTATACTGGCATCCTAACTTTATCTGATAATGAGACCCAAGTAATTTCCTTGAGTTTCAGCTGCAGCAGGTAATGAAACAGTGATATCTTTCTTTGCTGATTAACAGTATTAGGCTTCCAGGGAACTGAAGCAATTCTCCAGTCTCAGGGAACATTAGAAATTTGCAGGTAATCCTAACCTCATCCATGTCCCATCTGACTCCCCAGCTCCTGTCTCACTCTGTTACGTTAGGCTGGCAGGAAAGCAGAAGAACATAACTTCCCAAGTCATTAAACTGATTTAAAGCTCTTGGGGAGAAAAAGTTCATGGGATTTGTGTTCTTGCTTTCCAGGGTTTCAAATCCTTAAGGGACACATTTCAAGACTTCTTCATAACTAGGAGAGGGGGTCTCCTTACTCTCCCTTGGTATTTCTATCTGTGTCATCTAAGATGAAGTACATGGAAACTCAGTGAGAGCCTTTCTATTAATTTAAGTGGGCTCTTGAGCAGTGGGCTTATGTCAAACACCAAACATTGGTTTCATCGATACAGAAACATATCTGCCTACAGGCCTATGTCTGCACTCAGGCCTATGCTATGAATCTACATCATTTTTAATTATATAAATACCACACCTTCTCTTACAAGTTTCCTGATACATCAGCACATACTCCAAGCCTCAACACTTGTATTTCATAGTGATTATCTGTCAGCAGAAAGTGGCTCTGCTAATATACAGTTTTCTTTTTGCAGCCAGGAGACCATAGGCAGTCACAGGCAAAAGTGGTCACATTTTGAAAAGAAGTGTTGTAGCTGAGACCAGTTATTACAATAACCCATAGCTGTGTTACAGATAGAATAATCTAGAGTCTTTGTAGAGAAGTTTTTTGGGAAATAGCTGGCAACTTTTGTGCCAAAAGCATCTGGTTCCAAAGGACACCGAATATCTGTTCTCTGGAAATAAGAACCTCTGCAGTTTTCACGGGCTAGACATGCCAAAGTTTATCAACCACTTTGGTGCAGGCTGCTATCAACTCATTCTTTTTCAGACTTGAGACAATTATGTAAGATGGTGAAGCTGTAGACATAACTTCTAGAAGGTTTTGCTTTATTTCCACGTGCTTCATCAGCCTTTCTGATGCCTGCCGACCTGCTGCTCGTGGTGCCTGTGCAGCGTGTGGTAACTAAGTGTGACATTAATGCTCAAGTCTGTGGCAACCACATGCCTGCCTATAACTGAAGGCAGTTACACACACTCATGTATAAGCCTACTATTTGGGTATTAATTGAATAAGCTTTCAAAAATAGTTTAAGCAAATTAGTTCCTGCCACATTGCACATCTTGAGTTTTCCATTTGTGGCCTTTCATTCATAAGCGATCATCCACAGAGTGAAAAGAAGCACACTTCACACTAATTAGGGAGGAGCTAATTATCCTCTATCAATTAGATCCTACAACACTTATCTGTAAACAGTTGCTGGAAAGGTACATAACAGATTAGTGACTGAAGACCTAATTAATAAGGAATAATGAGCTTCTTCCTGCAGGAGGTGGAGGAAATGTGCTCTCACTCCTTGAAAATGCCTAGTGATAAGAGCCATAAAACAGATCATAAAAGTGGCAGGAGTCATTTTGTACATGAGAGTTTTCTAATTTTTACATCCAGTGTGCAGCCTGTGCTTTCCTGGCTTCACTGTGCAGCCGTGCCACGACACTCTGCCTTGCCACCAATGTGGCTGTGCAACTAAAGTGAAGAAAATGTTGAATTTTCCAGCCCTTATGCCTCATCTGCTATTTGTACTTCTTTTCATTAAATTAAAAGTTGTACATTTTCTTCTGCCTATTTATAGAAAAGTGACATTTTAGACTTTTTTTTCCTAACTGGCTTCACATGTGATTTTTTTCCAGTTGCACCCCAGCATGTTCATTCTTGCTTTGTTGCAGTCACTGTCAGTTATGAATCCCCATTTCTACCTATCACATAAGTCTTTCTGATTTCTAGGTCTTGGCTCCTGGTGTGGTTGGGTGCTGCTCTTCCTGCTCAGTTTTCCCTTTCTTTCACATCAGGATAGCTTACCATTCTGCTTCTGTTAACAGCAGTATCAGTAACTGACAGTTCATTCATCTTCGGGATTATCTTCCCAGAAGACACGCATTTACCTGTTTCCCAGGCTTGTTGACGTCTGCTTTTTGAAGTTTGTTACCTTTTTTTCTGCTCCTCTTACTTCTTTCTTTCCCCAGAACAGCGATTCTGTTGTTTCATGGTTGCTTTCACTCAAATTGCCTTCTGCCTCTGGTTTGCCTCCATCCATTCCTCCCTGGTAGAGTCCAATCTTAAAACAGACACTGCTCAGAGATTTTCAGTATTATAAACTCTGAGCTTGGATTAACAGGGAAGTTGAATAGATGTGCATGGAAGTGATGTTCTCATTTTTACTCACCAAAGTGTCTCACCAAGATGCTTGTCTTCCCTCCATCCAACAGAAGAAACACATCAGGCTACAGTAAAACCAAACCCTGGATTCCTTTAAAAATTCTTAACTCTTACAGTATTTAGATTAAAACAGAAAGAAAATTTGTTACTCCTGTACACAGCAATCTGTTCCTTCTGCTTCAGCATGATGAGTAAGGCCTCAGCTGGAGTACAGTCTCCAGTTTTGGGCATCACACTGCAAGGAAGATAAGGATTAATAGGAGAATATTTGGAAGCCACAGGAACAATCAGGTCTCAAAGGGATTATTTATGAGAAAAATTAGGTTAAACAATGCCAATTTATTCTGAAAGAATTGAGGGAAGAAATGGTTTTTATGCAAGGAAATCTGTTTCTCATACTGAAGACAAGAAACAGATGTCCTGCAGTACCACATTAGTGAGGAGGGGGAAATCAGGTTAAAAAACAGAAATGAGATTAATCCGAGCAAACATAGGTGTCTCCACATTTCTGAAGCGTCTTCAGCTTAAGAAACCAACACCAGTGGGGGTGAGATTCATTTTGTCCTCAGTAGATGACTACAGTCAAATTCAGCTCCACTGAACACAAAGATTAGATGTCCATTGAACATCAGGGCAGCCAAGACTGCCGGGTCAGAAGAGCAAGCAAGAAGTTGGCAGAGATGACTGCCAGCTTTCAGATGAGGGCAGTTAGTTCAGGAGCAGACAGTGGCAGGGAAAAGGGAGAGGAGCAGCTGTAGTTGTGGCTACAGCTACAGCTCTGCACCTACACCAACCACTGCTGCTGCAGGCAACTGTGCAAATGTCATGACATTTGCTTATGTCAACCCTAGCACACACCAGAAAGCTCTGGTCAGAGAACAGCAGGAGAGATGCCCAAAAGAGAACAAGGGAAGTCTGCTTTCACAGAGGAGGTTTCATCACAGCCAGATATCGGAGTTGTGACAATGTCCGGTGTGACAGACACAGAGCAGCTGGAACTTCTTGGGAGACTCATTCAATTGTGCATCAGTTAAAAGTAAAATTGTATTCAAAATACTTTCACACCAAAAAAATGTCCATGTGTGTCAAGATGCAGTTGAAGGCAGCATTTAACAACAATCTTGGTAATAAGTAAAATTAACTCACTAAGAATATTTATATATTTAATAATACAATACTTAGCTATAATATAAACAACTAAAATAGGGTTTCAATGGGAACATATTTTAGAGGGCTATTATTAATTCAGCAAAACAAGAAGCCTTGGAATACAGATATTTTATCAGCCAACCACATACTCAGGTAGATCCTGCAGACATCAAATCAAACTGTAAGAAAGCCATTCTTAGTAGGACACAGAAAACCCGAAATAAACAGATACAGTGAAGCCTCTGGTGAATTTGAGCCAAATCCCTGTTGCAGAGTAAATACACAACACCCAGAGTCATCTCTGTGTTTTCCAGGCTTGCTCCCACAAGGCACAACTGAACAGCACCAAGGCTGAGAGCAGAACTGATGCTCTAGACCCAGACTTGGCACATCCACACACCCAGTTGTTGAGAAAAGCCAAGCCACCAGCACGGAGCCCCTCTGCAGCCACAGCTGCTGAAGAGCCAGGACCATGCACATTGACACACCAGCCACTTACACCGGTGTCCTGGTGGATTCTACTAACACAGACGGCTGGAAGGCGGTTCAAGAAACATGTGATCAGTGATTTCATGGGTTACCTAAAATAATGCTAGATTCCAAATAATTTTTAAATCTACCCACAGTTAAAATCTGGGCTTGTCAAAAAATTCCTCCGGGCAGGGCCAGCTCCTTTCTCAAGTAGCCAGCTTGGATCTTGGTCTGACAGAACCCAGAAGCACAGCCCCCCTACTGGACAAACCTGATTGCAAACTACCACTGCTTTCCACCTCAAGGGCACTGAAAGAAAAGGGCAAAATCATCTCATTTGTATGGAAGCAAGCATGCCTTCAGATGCACAAAACCCCAGTAAAGAGAGGCAAAACATTATTGTCCAAATAGAAGCACTCATTTCTTAAAACATCTGCAAGGCGTCATGACCCAGTGAAGAGAGGAAAGACAGTCTCTTGCCACCAAGTCGAACAGAAAATCTGCGTGATTGCAGAGGCCGATACCTCCAGCTGCTCTTCTCACCCCAGGAATGCTCCAGCTGGGAAAGAATAGTTCATAATGTTAAAAAACAAGGCAATCACATCTGTTTTATTTCTGCATGTATCCACCACTAGAGGCCATTGCATTTCTCCTCCTCTGGGGAAGGCTGCCCTCAGTTAAACCCCAGTGGCTGAATATAACAAAAAAATTACACACTTTTAAATCAAACTCTGCTTGAGGAGTTCCAGCCCAAATGACTGATAAGAGATGACTGGCTGAAACTTTAAGCCTGTGATTTGTCCTGCCTTAGCATCCAACACTCAGCCTGGGGGCTTTAGGTTTGATACAAAAACTCCAGCAACCTCACTTAGGTTTCTTGTCCAACTTATATATTCTGGCATTCTTTCGAGACAGAGACAGGCCAATTTTCTTTTAATCCATCTATTTAACTGAAACTATGTCAGAGGAATATAGTTTACCAGTGTGCTTACACACGTATAACCAAACTCCAGAAGACATGCAGAGTTTTCTGCCTGCCATGCAAGTAAAGCAAAGCACTTTCTCAGATGTTTTTCTTTAGTTTTACATGGTGTTTTGAAGTCCTAGTGTTTGCTCTGATGCAGCTGGCTGTGAAGCTGATCTGAATGTTTGCCATGTGCATGATTCCTAACGTAAGGAAAGGCTGTGAATGGGAGTTTGTACTTAATATAATAATTCCCTTTTTTCCTCTGCCTCAAATGTGACTTCCTTAAAGTCAGCTTCCGATTTGATTTTTGGGTTCATTGAAGTTAGCAGGTCATTTTTATGTCATCAGACATATTAGTGGGATAGAGGTCAAGAACTTGAGCATGATCTCTGCTAGATTCTGCTCCCTGACCCTTATTCTAGCAAAAGGTAAAAAGTAACACAGAACAGTTCTGGAAAAGTAAGGCACTTGAATCCTTTGCAATGAAGATACTGTAAACATTAGGCTTTGATATCACAACACAAGAGACTTGTGAACTATGCTCTAATGAGTTTGTGGTATGTGCTACTGCTCTTACTGTGCCCTGAGCCGAATTATTTATGGCTTTGTTACACCATGATTTTGAGAAAGACATTGCATCTTGATTTGGCAACTCCAAATGGTGAAGATTTCACCATACTGCCCAGGCAAACTGTTCCAAACACTAAACACACTCCTGGTTATGAACTGTGTTTGTTTTATAGTCTGCACATGAAGCATATGCATTGCATAATGCTCCATGAGAAACAGTCTCTTCCATTCATAACTTGCCATTACTAAACCCTTTGGGTAGTACATGCCCAGCATTTGATATTTGTGGGCTAAATTCCTCCAGATTGCCTCACAGGACAAGACAAAGTGAAAAATCCTTCCTGCATGGTGGGTCTTGGTCTTCAAGTGTGACCAGTGACCTCTTCACTGCTGCAGAGGACACACTCCTCTATCCTCCAGCACCCAAAGTTCTACACTGTTCCAGAATTAAAGCCCAGATGTGATGTGCCCAGATGTGATGTGCCCAGATGTTTCACCAAGCTGCCCTCCTGATGTGGGCAGCAAAGGAGAGATGCAGTGGCCACCAGGAGCTGGCTGGGCCCAGCAGCAGCTCTGCTGCCCCCATGCTGCATCCTCCTCAGCCACAAGCCCAAAAGCTTGCAGGAACTTCTCCTGTGCTTCCTAGTGGGGCAAAACAGGGGCTCATCAAACCTGGATGGATCTTATTAGTTATGTTGTGCCATGGTTATGCCAGGGAAGGAAAAGTTCATCCTCTGTGCACGTAGCAGGGGTGGAAGTGGCACATGTGTCACCACTCAGCAGGGTGGGAAAGCCATTCACCTTGTGAAAGTCACTCCTCTGCTTTCCGTGTACCTTTCACCACCTTAGTCTCAATTGCACACCTCCAGGAGTTTTTGACTTTGCCTCTCTCCAATGTCATACCTCCCCAGTGTTACAAGAGTGTAGCACACCTATCATGGCAAAGACAGATTCACCTTCAGAGTGGGAAGGCACTACACCACCACCCCTCGTGAGGCTGGTTGACTCACCAGCAGCCCCAACTCACCACTCACGTCCCCACCTGAGTGCAGTGTCCGCTCCCCCGAGTCACACACACGTCACCTTTCTGTGTCCAAACAAACCTCCAGGCTCAAATGAAGGGGACTGTCATCTCTAACTCCCTTGTAACAGTCTTTAAAACATTACAGATGGATAAACAGTCACCACCTTTTTAGGACCACTGCACATTTGTTCCGTTTTTAACAAGAGATCGTTAACCTTGTTTTAAAAATACACAGGTTGGAGAGCAGTAGTTTGAGCATTCTATTCCTGTTTGGCTACTCTCACTGCCCTTGGTGCCAGCAGTTTACATCCTGTCAAGGATTTAAGGTCTTCTGGGATGATGGCAAGGTTTTCCTGATGGCTGGAAGCAAGGGTCACTCCAAGTAATTACTGTGGCTGCCCCCAAAGACACCAGCAGCAGAAATGATTTATCACTGTTGGCACCACGGCTCCCTGAGGTGCCAGGGAACAAAGAGGACTGAAGGAATGGTAATAGGACACCTGCAGTATTTCTAGGCATCTTGCTTTCATCAGCTAAAGACCTCGTAGTGGGCGGCCCTGCAAAGCCTCAGGCTGGGGGGAAGGCACAGAAAAAGGGAATATAAGGAAAAGTCATTGTGTAATACACTGTTTCCATCACTGCTCTTGCAAGATGCTGTTTGGAGGTGGAGGGAAGAAACCTGTTAGGTGATAAAAGGATGCAAAGATGATTCTTGCCATGGGTATTTAGAGACACGGTAGAAAGGTTTGCATGCCTGTAACATACTGCACTGGGATGAACAGGCCTGAGCAGCAGCACACACAAAGAAACTCCCAAAAAGTAAACTCTCAAAAAAATGCTTCCAAGGAAAAAATATTATCTTCATCATGTTACAATTTCAGAAACAGTAAATGCACTCACAAGTTTTATAATGATATCTTGGCCTAGTCAAAATCCACAGGAGCTCCTTTGACTTCCGTAAAAAAAAATGCACAGATTTTCACCTGGAAGCATGAGAAGAGTCCAGTTTTAAAAGTTAAGATTAATTTCAATCTTATTTATTTCCTAAAGATAGCAGGGCCAAAATTTCTGCTATCTTAATAAACCATCTTAAACAATGCACTGACACCCTGTTTGCTTGCCTTGTTAGCTCTGTCCTACACCTGTCCATAGGAAAAATAATAAAATCTTATGGGTCATGGTCCATCATTATTAAGTGTGCACACATCACCAGGGCACTGCTACAAGGGAACGAACACACCCTGGCAAAGCAAACCCGCTCCAAGCCAGAGCAGCAGCTCTACAGATGAAGAAAGGCAGCTTTAATTTGGTCTCTGCTTTGGGAAATAACCTTACTCAATAACAAATACACTTTATGACTAATTACCCACTGAAACCTGTCTTGGCAGGCCAGAGCTTCCTGCGGTTTTTTCGCAGGAGATACAGAAACCAAAGACCATGGTGTTTCAGGATTATTTCCCTGCCGTTTATCTTTGCCCGTTCAGAGCTAAATCCAGGCACTTCTTGACATTTCTAGGTGCCCATGAATGTCACTAGGTGGCAGCAAGAAACTACAGTTGGCAACCCTATTTGCATGTCCGCGCTGAAAGTCCCCAGTTTCCCCCCGCCTGCGGGCAGGGGCAGCCTCTGGGAGTTTGGAAACCCACTTTGCCCGGGGATATTAAACCCTTTCACCCTGGACACCTGTCCCTTGGGGTACAGTTTGCTGTCTGCCGCAGTCCACCAGCTTTACAAATCCAATAGCATCCTTAATGCACTCAAAGATCACATAGATAGAGCCCAAAACCTCACAAGTTTCACAACACAGGCAAGCGTTGCCTCTCCAAAAAGCTGGAGGGCTGTTCCCGTTTCCAGAATCTCTTTCTGCCCTTTCATAACCTCTGCCTCACATGACTTCGTGCTTTCCTAACAGTGAATTTTGCACCTCCAGGTCGTGGAGAGGGATCTGCTAGAAAAGCCTTCAGCCACCTGCATCTCCAGTTCACCCCAAATCAGGACCTCCTGCAGGAAATACCTCATCAGAACATCTTTCCACCACCGGCCCTCAGTTTCCTCAGTAGATGTTTTCTCAAGCTGTGTATACAACAGCAGGTGTCACACACGCTCAGTGTCAGATAGCAGAGTGCTCTTCACTGTGCTTTCTGAAAACCACCCTTACTTACCAACCATCTCTCATCAGCATCGCCTCCCCAATCCAGATTCCTTCCAAGAGGCCCTTCAGCCTCCACTCAGCCCTAGCCGTGACCCACTTTCTCCATTTCTTCCTCTCTGATGGAGCAGTTTTCTCACAATGATAATTTGAGGCAGTTTTTCAAGGCTATTCCCACACACATACTTCTCCTTCAGCTCTAAAGCCTCTATTTCTTTCCACAAACTTTCTTTTTATTTTCTGTTAGACCCATTTCTTTCTCTTTATACAACTGTGCCGATTTGCCGGACAGAATTGTCTCCTGCTGCATCATCTCATCCCTCTGTCCTGACATACCTACAGAGGCACCCTCCTTACCTGCCTGATGTGGTGAAGGGCCAGAGGAAAGAGCATAACTGGAATAACCCATTGGATTTGTTTCACTCTGTTTCAATATTCACTTACAGACCACAGACACCTTTGGTCACCTGCATAGCCATGGATTATGTAGCATTTCCCTACACCATACCCCATGGCAACTCTTCTCAAGGGGCAGGAGGGTCACCCACACATCCTGCCTTCATCCTGCCTTCATCAACACATTGGTGCCTCCCATCCAGGGGTAGAACAAGCAACATAGAGTAGGATGTCCTTTCATACTGTCTATGCGTGCTTCTCCCTCCTTATTAAGGCTGATTTCCTCCTCTCTGGTAAAGCTGCTCCTTCAAAACTCACTCTCTGACCTTTGATGTCACACTCAGTCCCAGCTGGTCTGCTGCTGTATCCTTCACTGTGGTATTTTCAGAGGATTCTGTTCAGAGAGAGCCCAGTTTCCCCCAGGGGCTGCATTTCACCTGTCTCAACTCTTCTTCCTAGCATTTAACCCAACCTGATGCAGCATCGCCCCACTGATATTTACTGGCAGCAGCCAATCTTCAGGCTCACCATTCAATCCAACAGCAGTCCCAGCGAACCCTCACAGGCAGCAGAAGGTAATCACTGGCATTTCCAGACCCTCCAGAGCCTCTGCCAAGAAGTAAATAGAACTGCTGCAGGAAAAGGGTAACTCTACTTTCTAGTGCCTCCTCAGAGATAAATAGGTAATAATTTTCTAAAAGGCAAGGTACTGGTTATCTTCATCAACTCCATTTAGCAGTTGCTGGGAAGGTCACTTGCGAGCTCTTGCCACAGTGGCTGCTTCTCCAGTTCCAGAGCACTCATGCAGCTATGGCTGTAAAATGGTACTTGGCTGAAACATCTAGATTAGTCCTCTGGTTTTTCCCATGGGGAGGGCAGCTGCCTGGCAGAGAGGCAAGAACATCAGAGATCCCCCTTAACCCTACCCCTTGC
Source organism: Empidonax traillii (assembly GCF_003031625.1). Lineage (NCBI taxonomy): Eukaryota > Metazoa > Chordata > Aves > Passeriformes > Tyrannidae > Empidonax > Empidonax traillii. Next base: position 1,170,644 of record NW_020955418.1, on the reverse strand, counting down.
CATTGTTTTGGATCATGCATGCAAAAAGGGGAAAAGCAGCAAAGAAAAGTCCCCGGAGAGCCCTTAGGTACACAAGGGAAAGCCAGGTTATTTCCAGACTTGTAAAGGCTCTGTTCCTGTAACAGTGAAATTTCCCATGTGGAGAAGTGTCTGAAGTATTTCAGAGACATCCTTTAACTTCAGTGAAAAGCAATGAACTCTGTTTTGCTCCCACAGAGCCTCACACATCACAGCTGAAGTGCACAGCAATTCATGGTAAAAGCCTTATCTCAGTTAATGGGAAGTTATATCACCCCAGCAAGTTAAACCATGTTTGGATGTGTCAGATGTTATGGCATTCGGAGAATATAACCTACTTCCACTAGTGGAATTTTCTCTTGTTTGCAAAGAATCTCCCACTGCAGCACGGCCAGGGAGTGGAGCAGAAGCTGCACTCAGCTGTGCTGCAAGTCGGCATTTAACTTCCCCAAAGCTGCAAAGGGGAAATTGCTGTGGCTGAATTCATGTAGGGCCAAACCTCACTAGTTTATCCTGTTTGTATTCCCAACCTTGTTAAAGGTCAGGGAACAGAGACACTGACACCATCTGGCATCCTGCATGACCCCATTCCCTCCTGCCCATCTCTTACCAGATGTGTGGAGCTGGTGCTTGGTGAGTCAGAAGACATGGGGTGCCCCATTAACCAGGCAGCAAGCCCACACACAGGCATGCTTCATTTTCCTCTGCAACCCATGTAAAACCCTTATGCTCACTGTGGACAGCCTCCAGACGTGGCCCAGATGTGGCTGAGTGCACAAGTGTGATGGGGCTACACCTCTGAGAGAGGGAGTCCTACTTTCTGGAGCAGGAATGCGTCTCTGCCAAGTGTCTCAGTTTCACCCTTCCTGGAGGCTGAACATGAGAGGTTTTGGGGTAGTGGGGGAGGTGAACAGGGAGAGACAAGGACATTGGCACAGCTTCCCATGACTGTTCAAGAATTCACAACAAGGATGCTCAAGTCAGGTGTCTACAAGTCTTATGCAGCAGACTCCCATCTACAGGGTCATGTCGAGGAAGCTGAGCTCTTCTGAAGCCTCAATACAGGCTTTAAAAATCCCCTGAAGAGGTTGGAAAAGGGGAAAAAGTTTAGGCACGGATGTCCAAGACGTCAGCTCAGAGCTCTGTCCCACTCCTGTGCTGGATTCACTGTCACAGCAGGGCAGAAGGGCCCACACACACCACACCTCTGTGGGTAGCTGTAACTATCTTATACCCTATGGAGCCTGCACCAACACCCAGCTCAGCAACACGTGCAGGTTTCCACAGGGTAATACATGCCATAGTCCTCCAAGGTTTTTCAGTGCACCCACATCAACTACTCCCCATCAGAGACTGGGCAATATTCAAAGAAAAACTGATTAATCACTTTGTAAAATCAGCTGGCCACAATCCCATATTGATTTTTTGCCTTCGAATCAGACAATTATTGTAACCTGCTATTTGCTTCATGGCCTCCACTTCGCCAGTCCACGCACCTTTTACAAGTTGCTTCCATGCCATGACACAGGCAGGAGATTCAGAGCAAGGAGCGCAGCCAGCAATCGATACCTCTCTGCAGCATTTCTGGCAGCTCCGTTGCTTCCCGGGAACAGAGGTTATGTAGCATAACCGGCAATAACACTGTGATGATGGGTACGGTGGAAACACCTTGGAAGTCCAAGACAAATCTCTCTCATGCTCATCACTGTTTCCCTCTTGCTCACCTTTCTCCCTTTGCACACTCACCTCCTCCACTGTGCAGAGTCACTGGTGAACAGTGGCTGGTCTGGCACTGCTGCTGCTCCCCTCTCACACATCATCCTCTCTGTGCCCCTCAAGGATGCAAGCAGGGTGGTGGGCTGTGTTTCACCTCAGGGCTACCTGCATTTGACTCTCAATATTACCAGCTTAGCCCAGAGATGCACCAAATGGAGTCCGTAGATCTACTGTGGGTACCGCAACAGTAAATGGCAGAATCCTGTATGAAGAACTTGGTTTTTTGTTGTTCATCTCTTTTTCCCAGCTTGGACTTGTACATCTTTCCCTCACTGCTTTCCCAAAGCACATAATGTGAAACACAAAGAATACAGCATGAAACAGTGCAAATGGTTTCTAGTTAAACCCTGTTTAAAAATAAATGGTATCTTTCCTTTTAGTACATTAGCATCCATTTTTTAAAACAAATCTTGGGGAGGAAGCTGCTATACAAATGCTGCTTGATGCAGTCCACAGAGTACAAAGCAGTCTCTCCTTTCTCTGTCTTGCCTGGCCACGGGAATGTTGCAGCCCAGCAGCAACCCCAGCAGGCCCATATCAGTGTCAGCTTTACAGGAACCTTTGGATGTGCAAAATCCCGTAACAAGAGGCAGAGGGCACAACCTGAACCAAAATCACTGCCATTTCGAAGAATAAGTTGGGGCCCGGGGTGGGGGGTGTAATGATGGAGACATGTGGTTTGCAAAGAGCAAAATAACTCCATCTTCCCCCACAAAATGCCTCTATCCTCCTGCAGCAAAGCAATGTCCTTTGTAGTCCCAGTACCTTATCATCCCAGGCTTCTCCAGGTCTTGGACAGTTGCCATGTATTTTAGTCTCACGTGCACTGGCACATAGTCATATCTAGGAAGAAACTGGTTACTTTAGGTGTTCAACATCACCATGTGCCTATAAATATATAGCTAAATAATGGCAATTATATAAAATTATGCTCTGTATGATCGTATAATGATAAGTTATGAGTAATGGGGTTTATAACAACTCCACCGCCAAGGTCTTATGTAATCCTGGTCACCACTGGTGCTAATTCCTCCAAGGTGACCTCAGCTCAACAACAGTTACATGAACTGACACAAAACCTTGGTTTTGAGAGGGACTGGCCTTCCCAGAGGAGTGGAAGTGGGATTACAGAGTACTTCACTGCTCCTATACAAATCAGTCTGGGGAAGAAGAGGTGAGCTGCAGACATGCTTCTCTGCCAGGGTAGGTATGAAGGGGGCACACACTTCCCTGTAGGGCACTATCACACCCTGTGCTGGAGAAGCCCTTCTAGATACTTATACCCTGCACAAGCCCCAGGGTACCCTGGAGTTATTCAGGAGTGAGGGTGTTCACTCTTCACTTAGAAAAGCCTCTGGCTGATTTTAGCTGGAAGGCTGGGTCTGGCCATACCACAATAACACCCTAGATATATGGACACAGGACAAGGAGGTAGAAAGCAGGCTTGGGAAGGAAGGGTGGCACCACTCTCCATCCCCTTGGGGTGGTATCAGCGACAGAGGAGGCTGTTGGAGGGAGGCAGGCATGCAATCTCATCAGTCTCCGTGCCCACCGCCATATAGGGCTCTTCTCCAGCAGAGTTGTTGTCCCACAAAAGTTTATGCCTGGCACAAACTTGGCACAGACCTTACTGCCTGCAGTGGGACACACACGAACACATAACACTAAACACAACCACAGGCCCAGGCCTGAGACCATCCAAACCCAAGCCACAGCTGAGAAGAGTGACCAAAATCCTTAGAGGCATTATGAACCACCAGAAGCTTAAAACTAGGATTTTGCTTTTAATTAACTAAAAAGTACATGCTTGATGCTTGCTGAGTTACCCTCCATTGTTCACATACATGCTATCTTCTTTGAATTCTTTTTATTGATCCCGTATGCCTCAGCTCTGGCAGCTGGACCAAGTCATCTTACCAAAATTTAAATAAAAATAATGTAAGCTTTCTATGAAAATGCTGCAGGAGGAAAATATGCATTGATCAATATTCCCCTCGA
>NW_020955418.1:1162778-1166609 GCF_003031625.1 Empidonax traillii | reverse complement strand
GAGTTACCCTCCATTGTTCACATACATGCTATCTTCTTTGAATTCTTTTTATTGATCCCGTATGCCTCAGCTCTGGCAGCTGGACCAAGTCATCTTACCAAAATTTAAATAAAAATAATGTAAGCTTTCTATGAAAATGCTGCAGGAGGAAAATATGCATTGATCAATATTCCCCTCGATATTAATGGTCTCTCTGAACCCTCTGTACTTTCTCTTTGCAATCAGGCATTGTGGTTTTGATTTGTATCATATCCTCTTCAGGGTGTAAAAAAGTCCGTAGTTAAGCTGGTGAAAAATGCAAAGTGGCAAGATGAGTGAAAGGCCCCAGTTCAGTCTGTGTTCAAATATTCCTCTCCTAAGGTTTGTTTTACATATAAGGGCAGTCAAGACAGTTGATACAAATTCATGACAAATGCGAATTTGAAGTACAGAACACTAAATTAAAGAATCGTTATTCTTTTAAAAATAACCTTCACATATAGACTGTAGTTTATCTAAAAAGTGATACTTTAAAAGCCATGATAGACCAACTGTCCCAAGTTGCAGGATACACCTGGCAAATCCTGAAACAATGTTTCTCTTTTACACAGGAGTATTTCGCCTTGGAAATCCAGGGAAGGATACAAATAAATGCCTTACAAAGGCATAGTCATTGAGATTGAACAAGCCTGGTATTGGAGACTTGGACTGGGAGTCACTGATGGGATAGTAGGAGGCAACTTTAATGGAGCAGTAGGAACAAGAAACATAGGCAAAGTTAGGGTAAAGAAACTTTGAGCAAAGAATCCAGGAAGGGAGATAGAAAGGCAAGGAGGAAGACCCTGACTTGAGCTTAGCAGGGAAAAGGCATGGAAATTTGAGCCCATATGAAAAGTCCAAAGCAGGCTTAGCAGTAAAGGAATCTAGATCTACAGAAAAGATGGCAAAGGTGAATGAGGACAAGAGCATGATACAGACTGGTGAACAAAAATGGTCCTTTTTGAAGGGGTAAAGGAATCTTTATCTGCCAGGGTACACTCTTCTTCGCCAAAAGGCCATTCCAGAGGATTGCCATTTTTTGCAGAGAGATATGGGGCATTGCTCCTAGCAGCCATGGGAACTGTACAAGGAAGAACAGGAAGTCGTGGACTCCATCCAGGCCCTTGGCAGCCCCAGAGATGTAACTCTGGCCAGTTGGACAGTGGCTGTGTCAGCATCTGCTGGGAGGGGCTCTGCTGATGTGTTGCTGGAGGGGTGCTGGCTGGGCAGAGCTGCTGCTCCCACAGGGCACTGCACCTCAGGGCTCCAGTCTCACCAGCCATATTTCCCACCCCAACCCCCCCCCCCATGCTCCCTGTTTGTCTCTCTGTCCCCTGGCTGCCAGAATGTGGGCCACAAGGTCACTTTTCTTCAGAAAATCGTGGATCTGTGCATGAGCACCACAGTCCATAGCTAATCGAAGCCCTTGGTCCACTTCTGCCACAGATATGAGGTGGGAGAAAGGATCCAGGTGAGGGGACACTCAGAGCTCTGGGGAAGGGGACAAGGCCCCCGGCACTGGCACCCTGTGAGGGCAGCGCTTGGGCAGAGCTAGGGTCTGGTGGCACTGGGTGCTGGCAGCTGCTGGGTCCCAGCTCTGCAGATGGTGCTGGACACCCAGTCCCATGAGAAGATCCACACAGAGGTGTGGAAGTTCATCCCATTAGCCATTGAAGAATTGATGTGCCCTCCCATCACTCCCAGGGAGCCCTTCCCCAGAGGACTTCATCCCCCTGCACAAGGCCTCGAGGTGCTTCCCCTGGCACCACTGTCCCATTGGGCCCTTTCTCTTTGCAGCACAGTGGAAAAGGTGCTGAAGGGCAAAAAGAGAAGAGTCCTAGAAGCCTGCTTCAGAGCTGCTCTCTTCCCTCCCAAAGAAAACATGTCAGTAAGGGAGGCATGGAAGATAAGGGAAGAGGTAAGAGCTGGGTGAGCTGCAGGAGCCAACAGTCCCTCTGGGCTGCTCTCTGGCCATCCTGCACTGCCCTATGACCAGAGGTCCAAGGTGCTGTTGGATTTTACCCAATATGAGAGCATCAACATGCAGGTTGCAGCCATGGAGAGGATTTGCGCGCTGAGTGAATGGATGGGCTGCTACTCTGGATGGCAGGTAAGGCCCAGGAACCCTCCATCCAGGCCATGCCCCTCTCTCTGACAGGGCTGCTGCCCAGCTGACTGCTCCAGGAGACAGGGCCACAGGGCCCTGCAAAGCCTGGATTCACCAGGAATCCAACCCTGGGCACACTCTTGGATATGGGGCTTTGGCACCAGCTGTTCATTCTCAGCCCTGCCGTTCTTCTTCCTCCCTCACATAGGACCACCTTAAAAAAGACTCGAAGGCCTCCTCACACTGTCAGAGAGACCTGACCTGCTGAGCACGGTGGTGTCAGGGAAAGCCATGTTCGCATCCAGGGGTCTGGGGATGGAGCCAGGTGTTGGGGTGATTGCTCCAAACACCCTTGCTACCGTATTGGGGCCTGGTGGCTGCCTGGGGAGCTTTCCAGGCTTGGATCTTATCACAAAAAAGAAACTGTCTTTCATACAGCCAGGAAAAAACGGAGTCCTGGTGACTTGAAATCTATAGCAAAAACCCTCACCAGGCACCTAACCAGGCACTGGCAATAAGACATGTTCCATAGGAATTAACCTCTGATGGGGAACTACCTGCACTTAAATCGAGCACTTAAAAATGAACTGAATGGTGTTGTTTTCCCAGGCTGTAATTACAGAGAGGCTGTAAAGTGTGTGCAGTTGTGTGTGCAACACTTTTATAAAACACCGTTCTTCAAACTGTTTAAACAAATTCCCACTCGATGGAGAGATCTGCACTAGCTTCAGGCAACACGCAAAGAACTAAAAAAGGTCAGACTCGTCCATTACTCTATTCTGGGCAAGACAACTGCCCTCAGTTGCATTTCTTTAACAGAGGGAAGAACTTGACCATTTCATCAACATAAGAGTATTAACGACAAAAATAACAGACACCTTCATCCCATTAGGCATTTTAGCAAAAACAGGCCAGGGGAAAGAGGGAGAGGACAAGGAAAGAAATCAGACTAGCAGACTGTGTGTTGGTCACGGGTAAGATCAGAAAACATGAAAAAAACCACAAATCTTAACACGCAGAGGACACTGGTGCATTGCAATGCTGGTTATGGTTAAAGAGACTGTACAGCTCCTACATCTTTGTCCTTGAGGCTTCGTTAAAGTAAGACTCACAACTTCAAGTTCATAAACTTCAAGTTCATAAATCAAATGGAAATGACAGTAGTGCCATAAAAACATAGGTAGAAAAATAGTGCAAAGCCAAGGGCTGGACACTTTCTAATCTGTCACAAGTATCCCAAGCACTACCATTAGTGCTCTTAAAGAAAACACCTACAGAAAACATTCTTTCTTTAATGTAAATGGCAGTTGCCTGCATTGCACTCTGTATTTAGAATGGACTGACTACCTTTGTGCTTCCCTTCAAAGCTGGGGGGGAAAGAATAAATAGAGCCTTTCACGCTGGTGAGCGCTGCCTGCCCTCCAGTCAGGACTGGTAGCAAAGTCAGACAGGATTTATAAAAGAAATCAATTAAAAAGGAAAACAGACAGCATCATTGAAGGCCTTTGTCCTTGCCAGTCTGCTCAGCAGACTACGCTTTCGTCAAAGAAGAACACCTACCACTTCTGGGACAGTAACCAGAGAGCAAAGTGAAACAAAAGTAGGGTCACATTTACAGCTGCCAAGTAGGCAAAGTTCCTGAGGCTCGGCCAAACACAACAGCACAGACGCTCTTGGGGTGACCTGCACTGTGTGCATGGAGAAGG
>NW_020955418.1:1160978-1162403 GCF_003031625.1 Empidonax traillii | reverse complement strand
AAAGTTCCTGAGGCTCGGCCAAACACAACAGCACAGACGCTCTTGGGGTGACCTGCACTGTGTGCATGGAGAAGGGCAGCCTGGCAGAGTGTGAGCCCGACACAACGCTCAGCCTCAGCATCTCATTTAAACCTTGCGGCCCCTACGGAAAGGGGGTTGGAATTACAACCAATTACACAGTGCAAACTCATGTCTGTTCCCACAGATATACAATGCACAGGCGGGAGGGCAGAACAAAAGCGCCCCCAGCCCCAGTTGTGAGGAGCACCAGCCATTAAGGAAACAAACTCCAGGGAGCAGAGTCTGATCACAGCTTCTCCTGAGCAAGCCTGGAGTAACTCCAGCTCTTTCAGTGAACTTACACAAGTGTAACTGATACCAGGGTCTGAATCAGTGGAGTGGCTTGACCCTGGCCTGATGCCAGGTACCCTCTAAAGCCAGTTTCTCACTCCCCTCTGCAACTGGACAGAGAAAAAAACAGCGAGGTATTCATGAGTTGAGATAAGAGCTGGGAGAGGTCACTTACTGATCACCATCACAGGCAAAACAGACTCAAAGTGGGGATATTACCTAAATTTATTAGTAATAGGATAAGAGCCAAAGAGTGAGAAATAAAACAATCCTTAAAACACCTTCCTCTCACCCCTCCTTCCTCTAAGAGCAGGTTACGGTACTGCAGGGAGTGGTTCGAGTCCGGACTGGAAACTCAACCTTCCTGACACTGCTTTAAAATTGCCAGCTGCCAGCAGACAAGTTCACCTCTCTTCTAAATAATTACCTAGAGAACCTTCTCACAGTTTCAAAATTTGGCCTGTGTTTGGCACCTCAGCTATCAGCCAATATCTTTCCTTCCCCACTTTGAAGAAGCATAAGCCTGTGAGTTGTACCTGTTGCACAAGAACCTGGTCTGTAATTTGATGATACTAAAGGGGCCTGAAAACATCAGGTATCTCTGAAAACTAGCAGTGTGAGCGATCATTTTCCTGAGGTGCTTCTACTTGCTGTTCTCCTGCTCTATTTACGCTTTATAGGAATTTTCATCCTAGACTTTCCTGGAAAATTAAAAAGCAGAAAAATCCCGTTTCCCTTCTCTTTTCTCATTAATACTTACTCAATCACCGATTTGTTTCAGAAGGTGACTCGCCCTCCACTACCCTCCCTCAGCCAGCTGTGCTGTAACCTGATGCTGCTTCCCCTTTCATTTTGCAGCCCTACTCGCTGCCTTTACACATACTACCTTCATCTATGCCCAGAGTTCCTGTAACCCTGCAGGAAAACTGTAGAAAATCGTAACCCTGTAGAAAAACTACATTTGAATCCCACAACTACAGTTTCTTTTCTTCTTTCTCTCTTTCAACTGACAAAAACTCCATAAGGGCATAATTGCAGAGCCTGCAAGAATCTGACCCTCTTCCAGTTCAGCAC
>NW_020955418.1:1159681-1160957 GCF_003031625.1 Empidonax traillii | reverse complement strand
TCAACCTTCCTGACACTGCTTTAAAATTGCCAGCTGCCAGCAGACAAGTTCACCTCTCTTCTAAATAATTACCTAGAGAACCTTCTCACAGTTTCAAAATTTGGCCTGTGTTTGGCACCTCAGCTATCAGCCAATATCTTTCCTTCCCCACTTTGAAGAAGCATAAGCATATGAGTTGTACCTGTTGCATAAGAACCTGGTCTGTAATTTGATGATACTAAAGGGACCTGAAAACATCAGGGATCTCTGAAAACTAGCAGTGTGAGCGATCATTTTCCTGAGGTGCTTCTACTTGCTGTTCTCCTGCTCTATTTACGCTTTATAGGAATTTTCTTCCTAGACTTTCCTGGAAAATTAAAAAACAGAAAAATCACGTTTCCCTTCTCTTTTCTCATTAATACTTACTCAATCACCGATTTGTTTCAGAAGGTGACTCGCCCTCCACTACCCTCCCTCAGCCAGCTGTGCTGTAACCTGATGCTGCTTCCCCTTTCATTTTTCAGCCCTACTCACTGCCTTTACACATACTACCTTCATCTATGCCCAGAGTTCCTGTAACCCTGCAGGAAAACTGTAGAAAATCATAACCCTGCAGAAAAACTACATTTGAATCCCACAACTACAGTTTCTTTTCTTCTTTCTCTCTTTCAACTGACAAAAACTCCATAAGGGCATAATTGCAGAGCCTGCAAGAATCTGACCCTCTTCCAGTTCAGCACAGTGTTAAGCAATCACCGTGTACTGGATGTACTCTGAAGCAAGCTGTAAGACTCACACTGAGAAAGCATGCTCATCCACATGGAAATGGCACACAACACCAAGTGAAACCTGTTTAGCATGATGAGCAAAGGAAGGATGAAGAATGAGGAAGTCTCACTGTTTGCTCGCTGCCACAGGAGTTGCAGTACAGAAGAGAGGGCAAGAAAAGCCGTACAGCACATAACATTTTGCTTGTGGGGAGAAGAGAGGCATGGCCAAACACGTAATTTGTCGTTTTTACATACTTTTATAAAGTAATGTCCCAACTGAGTGGAATATCAGTGACGAATTTACTGTGAACAAACCAGTGGGGAGAAAAATGTACACACATGACCAAAATTTGGAGCTGTAGGTGACAACAATGATATTCTCTTCAACCTTCATCCTGAAAACAGTTTCTCGGAGGCAATACTCTCAAAACCTTTCAGACAATCTATTGAGGTGAAAAGCCCCACAGATGACACACAGGATTTTCAAGGATGTGTTACCCAGTTGGAAAAAACTACCTTCAGGTGCT
>NW_020955418.1:1152707-1153856 GCF_003031625.1 Empidonax traillii | reverse complement strand
TTAGATGACTGGACTGGCACTTGGGTTTCCAGGTTGTGTAAACTCCTCCATACTGAATTTCAACTGCTTTTTGTACCTTCAGCAGGCACCTAACCCGGCACTGGCAATAAGACATGTTCCATAGGAATTAACCTCTGATGGGGAACTACCTGCACTTAAATCGAGCACTTAAAGATGAACTGAATGGTGGTGTTTTCCCAGGCTGTAATTACAGAGAGGCTGTAAAGTGTGTGCAATTGTGTGTGCAACACTTTTATAAAACACCGTTCTTCAAACTGTTTCAAAAAATTTCTACTCGATGGAGAGATCTGCACTAGCTTCAGGCAACACGCAAAGAACTAAAAAAGGTCAAACTCGTCCATTACTCTATTCTGGGCAAGACAACTGCCCTCAGTTGCATTTCTTTAACAGAGGGAAGAACTTGACCATTTCATCAACACAACAGTATTAAAGAAAAAAATAACAGACACCTTCATCCCATTAGGCATTTTAGCAAAAACAGGCCAAGAGAAAGAGGGAGAGGACAAGGAAAGAAATCAGACTATCAGAGGGTGTGTTGGTCACGGGTAAGATCAGAAAACATGAAAAAAACCACAAATCTTAACACACAGAGGACACTGGTGCATTGCAATGCTGGTTATGGTTAAAGAGACTGCACAGCTCCTACATCTTTGTCCTTGAGGCTTCGTTAAAGTAAGACTCACAACTTCAAGTTCATAAACTTCAAGTTCATAAATCAAATGGAAATGACAGTAGTGCCATAAAAACATAGGTAGAAAAATAGTGCAAAGCCAAGGGCTGGACACTTTCTAATCTGTCACAAGTACCCCAAGCACTACCATTAGTGCTCTTAAAGAAAACACATACAGAAAACATTCTTTCTTTATTATAAATGGCAGTTGCCTGCATTGCACTCTGTATTTAGAATGGACTGACTACCTTTGTGCTTCCCTTCAAAGCTGGGGGGGAAAGAATAAATAGAGCCTTTCACACTGGTGAGCGCTGCCTGCCCTCCAGTCAGGACTGGTAGCAAAGTCAGACAGGATTTATAAAAGAAATCAATTAAAAAGGAAAACAGACAGCATCATTGAAGGCCTTTGTCCTTGCCGGTCTGCTCAGCAGACTACGCTTTCGTCAAAGAAGAACACC
>NW_020955418.1:1144371-1148690 GCF_003031625.1 Empidonax traillii | reverse complement strand
CAAGATTCTGATCCCATCTCTTCTACCCTCTTTTATCCTCAAAATTTCCCTTCAGCACCTCTGATGTATTCAAATTCTTTCCATAAGTTCCCTATGTCATCTTTATAACAGCAGTTAAGGATTACAACAAAATAAGACAATATCTTTACACTAATTTTTTAATGTTGCACATACTGCATTTTATAACATTGGAAGAAAAAAAAAAACCAAAGTAAACCTTAAACAGAAAATAAATACAATTTTTATGAATATATGCAGATAAGAGTGCAAAAAATTGCATCTGTAAAATATTTAAATGTTTAATCATACAACAAAAAAAAATTTACAAAAGCACTTATTTCTTTATACTTGTCAGCTTTCCTCTTAAAAACACAAAAATATTTTAACGAATCTTACAAAGATCAAACCCTTTTGCCCTTCACCAGGAGAAAAGTGGTGAAGAAAGTGTATTACCCGGAGGAAAAGGAAAAAAAAACAAACAACCCTCAGATAAACAAATTGCAAAAGCCTAAACAGGTACCAAGGAAACAACATCTAGACAACTGAGGAGGGGTCCATGACCGCTGCCAGCTCACCGCAGTGCAGAGAAATGCACCTTGATGTCAGACTCGAACACTTCGAACCACATATGTTTAAAACACACACTTTTTTTTCAGAAATAAGCAATGCTGGGGCACTTAGGAGCTTTCACGAGGTGGCCCTTGGTGCCTGTGATGTTAATGATGGTGTGATAAATAACAGTTTTGCTTATTTTCATTCCCAAGCCTTACCCATCAGGCAAAGCAAATGTTTAGACCAGCTGAGCTCCAAATAGCCCATCTGAATTGAAGTTTCTGTGAACCTGAAACAGACCTGTACCAGAGACTGGAAAACAAAAGGAATAGAGATTTGCTATGGAATCTGGGGACTTTTAGGGGTGGGTGAGTATCCATGGAAAGGGTCAGCTTGAGATACGGCCCCTGATTAAACTCCGGGATACGCTCACCCGCGGCAAGATGGCCCAGCATCAAGGCTGTAGTGCAGCACCAGCCCAGCACTGCACATGCCATAGAGCTGGTGACACTCAAAGCCTAACCTGGACGAGCTCCCTGTGCACCACATCTACCACATGGGCCCCAGAAAGCCGTAAAGGCAGCTCAGGCACCTTCCTGAAATTTGAGCAACTCACTGCACATTCAACCTGTCTGGGATATCCTGGCACTCGACCACCAGAAGCTGCAGCTTCTGTTTGGACATCCAGAAGGCACAAGCAAATGAGTGAAGTCCATAATTTTCATCCAAGCAAAAATAAAGGCTCGGGAAAAATGAAGAAAAATGAGGTCGTGTCCTCAAAAAGCTGGTGGACCTTGTCAACCAGCATCATCTTGTATAGCTCAGATTGTGATGGTCAATAAAATTCGTTGCTAGGAAACTACCTTTCCTAACAATAGACATTTGCTCAATTCAAAGGGATCACTCAGTTTAGGGAGCACAAAAATCCCTATGATATAACTACAAAATAGCAGGAAACATTTACTGTGGACTGCACCAAATCATAGGAATTTGCTTGCCAGGAGCACCGTGACCTTCTCCACAGGAATCAGAAGGCTTCCAGTATGAGTCAACTAAAATAAATCTATCACATGATAAAATCAATGATACTTCAACCTCAATATTTTATAATTATTAATTATAAATTATATATGCATTGTATAAATTATATTAATAAGTTATAAAAACACATTGGTTCTGAGAAATTTGAAAATAGTGACACAAAACAGGCCTTTGGGCTTCCTGTTCAGCAACACCATTCAGCTCTCACTTCATTACTTTACTAACGAAAGGACAAATAAAAATTAGACTGAAGTTTTCCAGAATCTTAGAAGTAAGTTTACCTTCCAGCAAACCACAGAAGAACTAACTCTTGCTGTTCCAGGAAAGGTAAATTTTTACATCATTATTGCTAGCCACGTGAATTAGGGTCTGATCCTACACACTCATGTGTGAAAGTTTATAACCAGAGTTAGTTTATAACTAGAACACTCTGTTCAACGATTTCAGTGTATTTTTAAAATTATATTCCTGTACAAGTATATCCTAGAAAGCCTCCAGAGAGTTTGAAGCCCTAAGCTGTGAATCTATACAAGAGAAGCCTTTTTGATTTAAATAATACAAATTTGCTTATAGGATGTAGATTTTTTTTTTCTCTCCCCATCACATTTCCAAGGAAGTCTGCCTGACAATAGGAGCATCGCTCCTGTGAAGTTCAAAAGCTGTAAGGCTCCTTTACCTATGAGCTCTAACAAACCAGTCCTTATTTAGGTCTTACAAGACAACTTCTTAAGTCTGAATGAGTTTTTCTAAGCAAGACAAGTCTGCAATTTCTATCTTTGGGCAGTTATCTCAGTATCAGATTTCTTATTAAAACTTGAGAGAAAATTGTTGGAAGATTCTTATCCTCACACAAAGAAATCTACTAACTTCACTCTAAGAATCTTTGGCCTGAGATAGAGGATGAAAAATAGGATCATAAAAGGAATTCATTTGAGAAACAGCGACTGGGAGAAGGAAATTCCAGCGCAAAACAGATTTCAAATTTTTAAAGTGGCAGGCACTACAGCACAACCACCCACTGTGGTGCCACAGAATGGAACAGAAGTTGATTTCATTGTTCCATTGCGGAAATGCAGTTGATTCTTGTCCACCTGTGTATTTCCAAGCAAATCTGGAACTAATATCCAGTTTCTCTTAGTTCATTCAAGAAAAATGTACGTACATTTTAAACTTACCTTTGGACTTTATGTTATGTTACTGGACAGACAACAGTGCATAGCATTCAGCATCATCAAAGCACTGAGAAACATTCATTACTGTTACCCCTCATGCCCTTCTTTAGGGTAGGTAACCTCATGTACCAATAACAAATCCTCACTTACTGAACAGCAGCACTGACCACCTCCCACAGATCTGGAATAAATACTACAGGGAAGCACTTATGCTATAGCATGACAAATATTTTTAGTAATAAGAACAGGTATCATCATACTCATTTTAGGACAAGGACCTGGGATGCTGAGTGGGATCCTCAGCTGTATTTGACACAGACCCTGTGACTGATGAGAAATACTGTGCAATACATAGCCATGGGGATCTGTGGCCAGATGAACCAAAAATCCAAATTTCTAGCACGGGTCTCTAATTTTAGGAACTGACCTTTTCCAATTTTCATGAGGAGTAAATGCTCCTAGTTCAGGGAGAATGGAGTACTTGCCACTTCTGTTCTCCAACAGAGACATCTGTGAATGCTCTCAGTGTCATACTGATGGCCTAAACTCCCTCAGGTTCTCTCTCAGTGGTTAAAGGTTCCAGGATAAACTGGTGATGATTGCAGGGTGGTGCTCCTGTGTGATACCCTGCACTTCCACAGCCCTGAGCTCTCCTCTCGCTGCTACCCTCATGTCAGCCACCTGCCAGAGGGGAAAGAAGAGAGATGGGAAGGGGAGTGAAGACTGGCACCGATATCCAACAACCACTACAATGGAATGCAGCAGGGTGGATTTACAGATACATTGATTTAGAAGAGTCACAAATTGGTGTCCTGTTTTTGTTCCTTTCTCCCTAATGTCTGTTAGTACTGTTTGTCATGTTTGCAATAAACCTTCTATAAAGTGACTTTAATGTTTCTTTTAAAGTTAAAAAATCCCAAACAACACAAATCAAAAATCAACTCTGTAAAAAAGATTCCCGTTAAAATGGTTCCGGGGAAACTCTGCGAGCACAACCAGCTGGTATAAAATAGCTGCCTTTTGGAAAACAAGGCAACAGGACTCTACTGCTCCCGGCACTTCAGCACAGGTACTGCTCCACTTGACAGAGTTAGGATGTCCTCATGTGCTGGCCAAATCAGGGCCTACTTAATGAACACACTCATTGAAAAAGCCAGGACACACTGGGCACTGGACATGGCCTCTTAAAGGAAATAATGGTTGTAAAACTTCAATTTTTAACCTCTGAAGTATTTCCAGATCTTATTTCTTGGTCAATTTGCTGCATTTACAGAGCCAAAGGAAGGTGGGCCTGCAGTGCATGTTCTCCTTATCCAGCTTTTACGTAAAGACTTCCGACTACAGTCTGTGGCATTCTACCACTCATACAGATTTCTTAGATGACTGGACTGGCACTTGGGTTTCCAGGTTGTGTAAACTCCTCCATACTGAATTTCAACTGCTTTTTGTACCTTCAGCAGGCACCTAACCCGGCACTGGCAATAAGACATGTTCCATAGGAATTAACCTCTGATGGGGAACTACCTGCACTTAAATCGAGCACTTAAAGATGAA
>NW_020955418.1:1137237-1142445 GCF_003031625.1 Empidonax traillii | reverse complement strand
TGTGCTTCCCTTCAAAGCTGGGGGAGAAGAATAAATAGAGCCTTTCACACTGGTGAGCGCTGCCTGCCCTCCAGTCAGGACTGGTAGCAAAGTCAGACAGGATTTATAAAAGAAATCAATTAAAAAGGAAAACAGACAGCATCATTGAAGGCCTTTGTCCTTGCCAGTCTGCTCAGCAGACTACGCTTTCGTCAAAGAAGAACACCTACCACTTCTGGGACAGTAACCAGAGAGCAAAGTGAAACAAAAGTAGGGTCACATTTACAGCTGCCAAGTAGGCAAAGTTCCTGAGGCTCGGCCAAACACAACAGCACAGACGCTCTTGGGGTGACCTGCACTGTGTGCACGGAGAAGGGCAGCCTGGCAGAGTGTGAGCCCGACACAACGCTCAGCCTCAGCATCTCATTTAAACCTTGCGGCCCCTACGGAAAGGGGGTTGGAATTACAACCAATTACACAGTGCAAACTCCTGTCTGTTCCCACAGATATACAATGCACAGGCGGGAGGGCAGAACAAAAGCGCCCCCAGCCCCAGTTGTGAGGAGCACCAGCCATTAAGGAAACAAACTCCAGGGAGCAGAGTCTGATCACAGCTTCTCCTGAGCAAGCCTGGAGTAACTCCAGCTCTTTCAGTGAACTTACACAAGTGTAACTGATACCAGGGTCTGTATTAGTCTGGTGGTGAGGCACAAAATTAAAATGGAGGGTCCATTAAATGATGGCCTTCCAGATTTAGAGTAACTGAAAAATACTGGTAACAAAGTATGTTGACCTTGAGCAGGACGAAAGAAATACCCACCAGTGGATGGAGCTCACATTTACACAGCATTTCCCAGATATTCTCTTCAGCGGGTCCATTAAGTTTTAAAGGAGGACTTGACTTAGTCTGGTCTCAATAACTTTTTAACAGGGTTCTTGCTGCCACCCTATGTAAACTGCAGAAAAAAGTACACTGATTGCCTTGAAAATACATTGTACATATGTACCCAGTAGACTCATGCCCATGCAGCCACTCTATGCACACACAACCAAGATCCCAACACTGTGCATGGCATGGGAACTGTATCATGACCTTTCTTAAAATATTAGCTTCATGGTGAGTTTGCTACACCCATTTTACTGACATAATGCATGCCCAGTGGCAGGGAAATATGCATACTCCTCATATTTCATGATAGATACATCATGTTTGAACTGAAAGAAATAGCAGCTTTCTCAGTGTAGCCCAGTCTCTCAGAAGAGAGCCCTGTCTTAGTTGGAAAGAGTTTTGTTGGCTTTTTGTTTCTGTAATTGAGATCAATAGTAAAAATCACATTGATTTCAGTGATGAACGAAATGCCATGGCAGCCAATCGATAGGAAATCACCAAACCCACTTCCTAATGGTTTGTTACCTTTAACAGGACACCAGCTACCAGAGAGAAGATCAAAATCAGGCTTTTCCCTCTCCCTCTTTTACAAAATACCCAAAACTTTCTGAGTAATCTGAGTGTCACCAAGAACCAACAGAAAGCACAAGAGTAATGACTAGATCTGCAAAGGCAGGGTAACACTGCAGGATCAAGTCATGTGCAGCTGATGGAAAATGGGAAAGTTCTAGCAATCTTGAAAGGTGCCTCATATTTACGGTATGGTCTACTGAATGCTGAACTGGTTTCTTTTTCAGGAAGTAGAAGCCTACACAATACGTACTGCACAATAATCTAGATCTTTCCCACACTAGGATTTGTTAGAGTAGCCTGTAAAGAATAGGCACTTATCCCAAGAATTGGCAGAAAAAAAGGAGCACTGGTGTGGCACCAAAATACAACCATTGCGCTTTCTCACATACATATGCTGTACAGGTGGAGACTCAAACAGACACAGAGTTTTAGGTTGTTGGTGGGCTGTGTTTTTTCTTTTTGCTCCTGCAAGATTTGCAAATGCAGCAGATGATGCATGGAGATGCCACGAGCAGCAAGGGAGAGGTCACCAGTGCTATGATACCTAGTCCAACGAGGATCCCCACAACCTGAAAGACATGGTGGTGAAAAACATGTATTTAGTTAATGTGGAAAATAAAGTACACTTGTGCATGCATAAGCATTGCACAGGTCACAAAAAAGGGTAGATGAAAAAATGAAAATAATCCTCTTGGTACTTCCTTGAAGGGTAAAATTTCTTTGCTTCATGCATGCATGAGAGCTCTGCTCAGCTGGCTGGGAACACACCTGCGTTCTGTTCCACATCACTGAAGCCCGTGAGTGGCCAAGCTTGTTTCTGCAAGGGCCTCTGTCGTAATGTCGTAAGAAGATATCGTTCTGAAAAACAAAAGGAGAAGCTCTAAGAGCAGGTTACAGTACTGCAGGGAGTGGTTTGAGACCAGACTGGAAACACAACCTTCCTGACACTGCTTTAAAATTGCCAGACAAGTTCACCTCTCTTCTAAAAAACTACCTAAAGAATCTTCTCACAGTTTCAAAAATTGGCCTGTGTTTGACACCTCAGCTATCAGCCAGTATAATTCCTCCCCCACTTTGAAGAAGCATAAGCCTATGAGTTGTACCTGTTGCACAAGAACCTGGTCTGTAATTTGATGATACTAAAGGGGCCTGAAAACATCAGGTATCTCCGAAAACTAGCAGTGTGAGCGATCATTTTCCTGAGGTGCTTCTACTTGCTGTTCTCCTGCTCTACCTATGCTTTATAGGAATTTTCATCCTAGACTTTCCTGGAAAATTAAAAAGCAGAAAAATCACGTTTCCCTTCTCTTTTCTCATTAATACTTACTAAATCACCGATTTGTTTCAGAAGGTGACTCACGCCCTCCACTACCCTCCCTCAGCCAGCTGTGCTGTAACCTGATGCTGCTTCCCCTTTCATTTTTCAGCCCTACTCGCTGCCTTTGCATGTATTACCTTCATCTATGCCCAGAGTTCCTGTAACCCTGAACATTTAAAAAAAGTACATTTGAACCTCACAACTACAGTTTCTTTTCCTCCTTCTCGCTTTGAACTGACAAAAACTCCATAAGGGCATAATTGCAGAGCCTGCAAGAATCCGACCCTCTTCCAGTTCAGCACAGTGTTAAGCAATCACCGTGTACTGGATGTACTCTGAAGCAAGCTGTAAGACTCACACTGAGAAAGCATGCTCATCCACATGGAAATGGGACACAACACCAAGTGAAACCTGTTTAGCATGATGAGCAAAGGAAGGATGAAGAATGAGGAAGTCTCATTGTTTGCTCGCTGCTACAGGAGTTGCAGTACAAAAGAGAGGGCAAGAAAAGCCGTACAGCACATAACATTTTGTTTCAAGTGCTGGTGACGTCCTTTTCACACTCCCACAGTTATTAGTGATGTCTGTGCCAAAATGGCAAAGTGCCACATACACGAGCACATTACTTCCAGGACTCTTACATCTGCTAAGAAACCTGAAGTCCACACGAGTTGAGACTAGTTCACAACCCTTGAGAAACCAACGTGCACTTCCCAATCCAGGCTCATAATCCAACATTTTTATCCTCAAGCTTCCCAACCAACCATTCTCTTCAGCAAACACGGCACAAGAGATGGACCAGCAAAGGAGTCCATATGAGCTCTTAAGCACTCTACCATGGAACAAACCCCTTCAATCAGTATCATACCAGCAACTGGACAGGCTGTGTCCATTGCTGTTGAAGCAGGTGGAAGACACTTATTGCCCTCTCTCTCAAGCAAATGGATTTTAGCTAGTGGAAGAGGGAATAAGAGCAAGGTGTTGCTGGAAAGAACCTCCAGAAAGCAATTGGTCCATCCTATTTCCCTCAAAGAACCAGCATGGGACCCACAGATATGGTATTAACCTTCATGGGGGAAAAAAAAAAATAGTTATAGAAATAAAAGCCCTGGGTGAAAGATGAGAAAGAAATTGAGTCAGAAGCTGAATTAAAGCAAGATATTTGCTAGGACAGTGATGAATTAATGAAGAGCTTGGACAGGGCCTCACACTAAGCCCAACCCTGTTACTCTAGGTGCTTTTTCTGCAGCACTTACATCCAAGTTCTGTAGACAGTACCAGCAAAACGTATGCTTGCAATTCTTGCACATCATCTGAGCACAGCCCTCGTTTCGCTCAATGTAGATCCGACAAACTGGGCACTGCTTAATTGGTGCCTCTGTCTCTGCTCCAATAAGGGATCTAGAAGAGCAAGGAAACATTAAAGTGAAATGTGAATGCAGTTACTGTTGATATTCCACTACCTAAAGTATACTGTGCTTATTTTCCAGAGCATTTAAGATGTTGTCCTAATGCACTCAAATGGGTGAAGTTTCTTGTGTTCAGTACAATACATCAACATATACTCATTGCTAGGTGTAAGATATTAATATCACATGAAAGTAAAACTTCATTGCCTTGTTCTTTTATGCTATATAAAACCAACACTCACTACACCCACAAATTATTCACCTATAGCATTAAAACTTAGGACTTTGTTACAGACAGCTTGCACAATACATTTAACAGGATTGGATTGTGCAACTCATACCACTGTCCTTGTCTGAACAAAATAAGCTTAAACTCCACCAAAGCCCGAAACCAAAGCTGGAGAAAAAAAGCATGGCAAGAGCTTTTTGGCAAATCCTTATTCAATGAGGTCTCTAGGAAGCACAATGCTCAGATTTTTAGTCTTTCAGTTCTTGCAAAAACTGATGAAAAACTTCTAATATACAACTAAATAAAATCTGATTCTGAAAACATAGATGGAGGGCCAGAGACATAATGTAATTTAAACACAAAAGTGCTCTCTTTCTGTAGATGAATGAGTTATGCAATCTTGTCGGTAGGTTATTTGCACCTAAACAAAATGAGCTTAAAATCTTGTTTTTCATAGCCGATGAAATTGACACTCTGTGTAAGAGTTAAGGTTTCTCTATGCAGAGATTTTACAAATATTAAGCAGTTTCTTAATCACAGTATAAGCAAAATTTGGATCCTGGGATATTAATGCATTGGATTGTTTGTATGGGCAAAAGTCCTAATTCCAAGGCAACAAAGTCTTTAGGCAGATACAAAGCCCTGGAGGGCTTCACCTTTCAGAAGTATCAGTCGCAACTCAAGCTTGACAAATAGGCAAATAATATGAAGTATTAAAAAAAAAAATGTATCATTTAAAGTAATATGAAGACTGGAATTTTATTTAAGAAACACTGGGAGAGATGGAGAGCCTCAGAGATGAACTTATGGA
>NW_020955418.1:1132262-1137216 GCF_003031625.1 Empidonax traillii | reverse complement strand
AGTGAAACAAAAGTAGGGTCACATTTACAGCTGCCAAGTAGGCAAAGTTCCTGAGGCTCGGCCAAACACAACAGCACAGACGCTCTTGGGGTGACCTGCACTGTGTGCATGGAGAAGGGCAGCCTGGCAGAGTGTGAGCCCGACACAACGCTCAGCCTCAGCATCTCATTTAAACCTTGCGGCCCCTACAGAAAGGGGTTTGGAATTACAACCAATTACACAGTGCAAACTCGTGTCTGTTCCCACAGATATACAATGCACAGGCGGGAGGGCAGAACAAAAGCGCCCCCAGCCCCAGTTGTGAGGAGCACCAGCCATTAAGGAAACAAACTCCAGGGAGCAGAGTCTGATCACAGCTTCTCCTGAGCAAGCCTGGAGTAACTCCAGCTCTTTCAGTGAACTTACACAAGTGTAACTGATACCAGGGTCTGAATTAGTCTGGTGGTGAGGCACAAAATTAAAATGAAGGGTCCATTAAATGACGGCCTTCTAGATTTAGAGTAACTGAAAAATACTGGTAACAAAGTATGTTGACCTTGAGCAGGACAAAAGAAATACCCACCAGTGGATGGAGCTCACATTTACACAGCATTTCCCAGATATTCTCTTCAGCGGGTCCATTAAGTTTTAAAGGAGGACTTGACTTAGTCTGGTCTCAATAACTTTTTAACAGGGTTCTTGCTGCCACCCTATGTAAACTGCGGAAAAAAGTACACTGATTGCCTAGAAAATACATTGTACATATGTACCCAGTAGACTCATGCCCATGCAGCCACTCTATGCACACACAACCAAGATCCCAACACTGTGCATGGCATGGGAACTGTATCATGACCTTTCTTAAAATATTAGCTTCATGGTGAGTTTGCTACACCCATTTTACTGACATAATGCATGCCCAGTGGCAGGGAAATATGCATACTCCTCATATTTCATGATAGATACATCATGTTTGAACTGAAAGAAATAGCAGCTTTCTCAGTGTAGCCCAGTCTCTCAGAAGAGAGCCCTGTCTTAGTTGGAAAGAGTTTTGCTGGCTTTTTGTTTCTGTAATTGAGATCAATAGTAAAAATCACATTGATTTCAATGATGAACGAAATGCCATGGCAGCCAATCGATAGGAAATCACCAAATCCACTTCCTAATGGTTTGTTACCTTTAACAGGACACCAGCTACCAGAGAGAAGATCAAAATCAGGCTTTTCCCTCTCCCTCTTTTACAAAATACCCAAAACTTTCTGAGTAATCTGAGTGTCACCAAGAACCAACAGAAAGCACAACAGTAATGACTAGATCTGCAAAGGCAGGGTAACACTGCAGGATCAAGTCATGTGCAGCTGATGGAAAATGGGAAAGTTCTAGCAATCTTGAAAGGTGCCTCATGGTATGGTCTACTGAATGCTGAACTGGTTTCTTTTTCAGGAAGTAAAAGCCTACACAATACGTACTGCACAATAATCTAGATCTTTCCCACACTAGGATTTGTTAGAGAAAGCCTGTAAAGAATAGGCACTTATCCCAAGAATTGGCAGAAAAAAAGGAGCACTGGTGTGGCACCAAAATACAACCATTGCACTTTCTCACATACATATGCTGTACAGGTGGAGACTCAAACAGACACAGAGTTTTAGGTTGTTGGTGGGCTGTGTTTTTTCTTTTTGCTCCTGCAAGATTTGCAAATGCAGCAGATGATGCATGGAGATGCCACGAGCAGCAAGGGAGAGGTCACCAGTGCTATGATACCTAGTCCAACGAGGATCCCCACAACCTGAAAGACATGGTGGTGAAAAACATGTATTTAGTTAATGTGGAAAATAAAGTACACTTGTGCATGCATAAGCATTGCACAGGTCACAAAAAAAGGGTAGATGAAAAAATGAAAATAATCCTCTTGGTACTTCCTTGAAGGGTAAAATTTCTTTGCTTCATGCATGCATGAGAGCTCTGCTCAGCTGGCTGGGAACACACCTGCGTTCTGTTCCACATCACTGAAGCCCGTGAGTGGCCAAGCTTGTTTCTGCAAGGGCCTCTGTCGTAATGTCGTAAGAAGATATCATTCTGAAAAACAAAAGGAGAAGCTCTAAGAGCAGGTTACAGTACTGCAGGGAGTGGTTTGAGACCGGACTGGAAACACAACCTTCCTGTCACTGCTTTAAAATTGCCAGACAAGTTCACCTCTCTTCTAAAAAACTACCTAAAGAATCTTCTCACAGTTTCAAAAATTGGCCTGTGTTTGGCACCTCAGCTATCAGCCAGTATATTTCCTCCCCCACTTTGAAGAAGCATAAGCCTGTGAGTTGTACCTGTTGCACAAGAACCTGGTCTGTAATTTGATGATACTAAAGGGGCCTGAAAACATCAGGTATCTCCGAAAACTAGCAGTGTGAGCGATCATTTTCCTGAGGTGCTTCTACTTGCTGTTCTCCTGCTCTACCTATGCTTTATAGGAATTTTCATCCTAGACTTTCCTGGAAAATTAAAAAGCAGAAAAATCACGTTTCCCTTCTCTTTTCTCATTAATACTTACTCAATCACTGATTTGTTTCAGAAGGTGACTCACGCCCTCCACTACCCTCCCTCAGCCAGCTGTGCTGTAACCTGATGCTGCTTCCCCTTTCATTTTTCAGCCCTACTCGCTGCCTTTGCACATACTACCTTCATCTATGCCCAGAGTTCCTGTAACCCTGAACATTTAAAAAAAGTACATTTGAACCTCACAACTACAATTTCTTTTCCTCCTTCTCGCTTTGAACTGACAAAAACTCCATAAGGGCATAATTGCAGAGCCTGCAAGAATCTGACCCTCTTCCAGTTCAGCACAGTGTTAAGCAATCACCGTGTACTGGATGTACTCTGAAGCAAGCTGTAAGACTCACACTGAGAAAGCATGCCCATCCACATGGAAATGGGACACAACACCAAGTGAAACCTGTTTAGCATGATGAGCAAAGGAAGGATGAAGAATGAGGAAGTCTCATTGTTTGTTCGCTGCCACAGGAGTTGCAGTACAGAAGAGAGGGCAAGAAAAGCCATACAGCACATAACATTTTGTTTCAAGTGCTGGTAACGTCCTTTTCACACTCCCACAGTTATTAGTGATGTCTGTGCCAAAACGGCAAACTGCCACATACACGAGCACATTACTTCCGGGACTCTTACATCTGCTAAGAAACACGAGTTGAGACTAGTTCACAACCCTTGAGAAACCAACGTGCACTTCCCAATCCAGGCTCATAATCCAACATTTTTATCCTCAAGCTTCCCAACCAACCATTCTCTTCAGCAAACACGGCACAAGAGATGGACCAGCAAAGGAGTCCATATGAGTTCTTAAGCACTCTACCATGGAACAACCCCCTTCAATCAGTATCATACCAGCAACTGGACAGGCTGTGTCCATTGCTGTTGAAGCAGGTGGACGACACTTATTGCCCTCTCTCTCAAGCAAATGTTTTTTAGCTACTGGAAGAGGGAATAAGAGCAAGGTGTTGCTGGAAAGAACCTCCAGAAAGCAATTGGTCCATCCTATTTCCCTCAAAGAACCAGCATGGGACCCACAGATATGTCATTAACCTTCATGGGGGGAAAAAAAAATAGTTATAGAAATAAAAGCCCTGGGTGAAAGATGAGAAAGAAATTGAGTCAGAAGCTGAATTAAAGCAAGATATTTGCTAGGACAGTGATGAATTAATGAAGAGCTTGGACAGGGCCTCACACTAAGCTCAACCCTGTTACTCTAGGTGCTTTTTCTGCAGCACTTACATCCAAGTTCTGTAGACAGTACCAGCAAAACGTATGCTTGCAATTCTTGCACATCATCTGAGCACAGCCCTCGTTTCGCTCAATGTAGATCCGACAAACGGGGCACTGCTTAATTGGTGCCTCTGTCTCTGTTCCAATAAGGGATCTAGAAGAGCAAGGAAACATTAAAGTGAAATGTGAATGCAGTTACTGTTGATATTCCACTACCTAAAGTATACTGTGCTTATTTTCCAGAGCATCTAAGATGTTGTCCTAATGCACTCAAATGGGTGAAGTTTCTTGTGTTCAGTACAATACATCAACATATACTCATTGCTAGGTGTAAGATATTAATATCACATGAAAGTAAAACTTCATTGCCTTGTTCTTTTGTGCTATATAAAACCAACACTCACTACACCCACAAATTATTCACCTATAGCATTAAAACTTAGGACTTTGTTACAGACAGCTTGCACAATACATTTAACAGGATTGGATTGTGCAACTCATACCACTGTCCGTGTCTGAACAAAATAAGCTTAAACTCCACCAAAGCTCAAAACCAAAGCTGGAGAAAAAAAGCATGGCAAGAGCTTTTTGGCAAATCCTTATTCAATGAGGTCTCTAGGAAGCACAATGCTCAGATTTTTAGTCTTTCAGTTCTTGCAAAAACTGATGAAAAACTTTGAATATACAACTAAATAAAATCTGATTCTGAAAACATAGATGGAGGGCCAGAGACATAACGTAATTTAAACACAAAAGTGCTCTCTTTCTGTAGATGAATGAGTTATGCAATCTTGTCGGTAGGTTATTTGCACCTAAACAAAATGAGCTTAAATCTTGTTTTTCATAGCAGAAGAAATTGACACTCTGTGTAAGAGTTAAGGTTTCTCTATGCAGAGATTTTACAAATATTAAGCAGTTTCTTAATCACAGTATAAGCAAAATTTGGATCCTGGGATATTAATGCATTGGATTGTTTGTATGGGCAAAAGTCCTAATTCCAAGCCAACAAAGCCTTTAGGCAGATACAAAGCCCTGGAGGGCTTCACCTTTCAGAAGTATCAGTCGCAACTCAAGCTTGACAAATAGGCAAATAATATGAAGTATTAAAAAAAAAAATGTATCATTTAAAGTAATATGAAGACTGGAATTTTATTTAAGAAACACTGGGAGAGATGGAGAGCCTCAGAGATGAACTTATGGA
>NW_020955418.1:1049751-1131973 GCF_003031625.1 Empidonax traillii | reverse complement strand
ATACAAAGCCCTGGAGGGCTTCACCTTTCAGAAGTATCAGTCGCAACTCAAGCTTGACAAATAGGCAAATAATATGAAGTATTAAAAAAAAAAATGTATCATTTAAAGTAATATGAAGACTGGAATTTTATTTAAGAAACACTGGGAGAGATGGAGAGCCTCAGAGATGAACTTATGGACTTAGAAGTAAGTCGCTCCATGAACCTAACGTGAGGCACTGTGACAAAAAGAACCAAACGACTCCCCTCTTACCCCTGCTCAGTTGGGACTGCAGTAGTTTGGTTTTCCTGGCACAGGTGCTGCAGGTGCCATGCCTCCTTGCAAGAGGAGCAGAACGTCAGATGGCAAACCGGGCACTCCACCGGCACCGGTGCTCTAGACTCGCTTGGTGCAATGTGGCACACCGTTTGGCAGTCGGCCGTGGGGCACCATGTTCTCTGGGGGTCCAGGTGCACTTCTGAAATGCAACAGAAAGAGAAATAAAACTGTTTATATAGCTCCCTTTTCATTCCAGTGACATGTGCCTAGGCTTACAAGACCCAATTCTGGAACTGGGTATGGAAGCCAAAGCGCTCCACGCCCATGCCCACGGGCATTTGAGCCTACTCTTCTTCAGGTAAGTCTGCAGTTGTACTCTGCTAAGTCAACTGCACTGAAACCATCACAAGAATAGAAATACACTACACAGAGCATATTCTTTGCCTTTTTATAGGGAGGTCCAAAATACAAACCTAAGATAAATTGTGGGTCCTGCAGATACTTATTAAAATACTCAACTTTGGAAACCTAAATTCTCCTATCCTGTTTTTGGGTGAAAGACAGGATGTCTGGTTTTGACAATACTGGGAAGAGGAGAGTTGGATTGTGCATCTCACTGTTTTTTAGCAATTTGTTGCAGCAAGATGTAATGCATGAGATGAAACTCCCTCTTTTCCCACTTCCTCCATTTTACAAAGAACTTACAGATGGTGTTTTGCAATCCATGCTGGCTCATACAGTTTGGTTTATCATGGAGTACAAATGAAACCAGAAAAATCTAAAAAAGACTCAGCCAAAAAACATGGGAGAGGCTATCGTCCTGCTCTGACAAGCTGCTCCATCTTTTGGTTACGGCCATATCTCTTCCAATCCTTTCCTCTGCTTCCCTACAGCCAGTTCAGCCACAATGCACTCCACTCTCAGGAGGAAAGTCTTCCCAAACAGTGCCAGTACTAGGCAGGGACACAGGCAGTTTTCATAAAACAGGTGAGCAAGCAGGTGAAATGTGGGAGGAAGACAAGGGAAATGCAGTAAGTACCCTGATGAAAACAATTTCTGTCTCAGTGAGAGGTACTCACTGAAAGGATAAGTCAATGATTCTATTTCACAGAATATTAGGAACTTTTTAAAAGGACTACATTTCCGTCAGGCATAAGATGGAGATTCTCATCATCCACCACTCAGCCTATTGGGCAATTGTCACAGAAACAGAAACATAATGCATGTGTCCTAACCACATACTATTCCTCTATTTCTTTACTTCTGATAGGGGCTGACATCAGCCCCATCCTTAATAGACATAGAGCAATTCCTGTTTCTTCTACTAAAATATTCTGCACATAAGCTCTGTGGCTCAGGCCTAACCAGATGCAGAGAAGATATAGATATATAAGAAAGCTTGTTTAAAGCCTGAGAATATTTGCATTTTAAGAACACAAAACCCACAAGAGAACAGTATATTGTCAGTGCACTCTGCAAAAAGTCCTTATCTCTGCTGAATAAAGCTGAGAGAAAAGGGTCTGAACAAAAGTCATGAAGGACACCCTAGCACCTCCCTCTTTTAAGGGAGGAGAGGGGTAAGTTTGAAAACGGCTAGGTTGTGCTAAGGCTGACAAAGACACAAGACACACAACAGATCTCAGGCTGCCGCAAGTCCCTGGGCAGATTCCAGGTCAGAATTTGTCCCCAGCAGGTGTCATCAGCAATGTTTATTGCTAGCTGCAGAAGAAGACTGTCAGACAAGTGTTGGCATTGGTCAGGGCAGGCAGGCTTTGCCAGGTAAGGCTCAGGTCTGAGAACAGAGCTTCAAGCCAGCAGGAGCTAATAAGCCAAGTCCAACTGATGAGTCCAAAAATGGGGTCAGCCTTGGGGACAACACTAAATCCAGGTTGGGCAAAAGGTCTCAGCCAGGGCTGGTATTAGTGCTGAGTGCCCAGGTCAGAGCTTTAGCTAGCACCAATCGCTGTTCCCAGACATCAGTAAGCTGGATTTGCTGCTGGGGCAAAAAGCTATGTCCAGGTTTGCTGCTTGGATACCGGTTTTACTCATCATAAAGGAGCAAGGACAGATCCTAGAATCATAATGAAGAGAGATAGCAGAAGGGGAGGAGGATTTTTCAGACTAAGGCAAGAAAGAAAAGGGAAGGAGGATTTTAAAAATAGACAAGTTTCAGGCTTCTGTGTGTGGGAGACAGTAAAAAAAAAAAAAAAAAAAAAAAAAAAAAAAAAAAAAAAAAAAAAAAAAAGGAAAGAAATGTAACAGTGAGTTGGACAGAAGATTATGAGTTCAGCTTTGGGTAGTTATAGAGGAGGAGATACCAGAAAATGTTAGCTTCAGAGTCTTCAGTTAACAAAGGTTTTACATAAGACAGATTAATGTATTGCAAGAATGTCTCTCTTCCATAACCCTTTAATAGGGTGATTTAACAAGCTCTGATTTCCATTGTCTAGGACTGTAGATAAGCCACCAGTGGGCTTAGGAACCAGAAGGACTTGCTAAGGAATTAAGGATAAATGCAAAGGTGGTATAATAGGAGAGAGGAATAAAAAATGAAAGCAAAGTTTGGAATTCTTTTGCTTTTTTTTTTTTTTTTTTGGCCCAAGTGCCTACAATCAGCACTTGCCCATGAATTCTGGGGCATATTTGATCATACTCATTTTGAATTTTTTGTACTTTGTGGTCATGCACTCATCTGATTCATGTCAGATGAGATCCTGTAGAAACCTATATGTTCTTCTATATGACCATCTTTTCAAGTGCATTACTTTGCCTAATTTTTATAAACCTCTGCACTGTCTTACACATTCCCAGTCCACCTGCATCTAAGCATTCATGCAAAGCAAGCACATAAATACAGTCTTTCAAGGAAAGTTTGAAAACAGGCAGAGTTAGGGCAGATCAGTCCCAAACACACCACTCTGCAAACTACCATGCAGTGAATCCTTTGAAAAACACTGCAGCTCCAGCTGAGACTTTCACATTAGTGTTGGTCTTTAAAAGCAGGAATGGGATCTCATCTTTCTGACTAGCAAGTTTCTTCTTCAGCCTTGGCAAGGAACCATCTCCAGGTGCAGAAGGCCGACTTCTGGGAATAGGAAAGCTTGGCCCCAGCGAGACCGTCAGTCTCAAATTTCTTTACTAATAGGCTTTACTCAGTAATGAGGGGACACGTTATTCCTCTGGAAAAGAAAAAACAGCTATACTAGATGAACACACACGAGGCTTCTATATTAGAAAAACTATTTTTCAGCGATGCTTGCAAAAATCTGCGTTGCACTTCAGGGTATGTCTCGTCCAGGAGTTTTGAAGATCCCTATGGATGTGCCTTGCCCTGCGCCAGCCTCTAGCACTCCTACCAGTACAACCACCACCTCAAGGACCCAGGATGAGCAAGCTGCAGGAAGAACAATGCAGCCTCAGGCTCACAGTCTGAAAGCGTTGCCCACAAGCTTGAGTAAAAGTCTAATAATTCAGTAAGACGCCTCTTTGTTGATTCTGCAAAACTGACAGAATTTGAAATTTGTCTGTGGAGCACAGTGAGACCTAGTGATTGCTCTTAAACTGTTTCAAAAAAAAAGACATCTTTGTCTCTTCCTTAACTCACTCAACAGGCTTTGTCTTTGCAGTATGTAGCAGTGTTACCTCCACTGACACTGCAAAAAGGAAGGTAATAGAAACAAAAAGGTTCACACCTCGTTCAAACTTCAACCTCTTGTACAACTGAAACTGGTCAACAGGCACCAAACAGGCAATCTGAAATGAGAAACAAACACACAGAAAAAGCATTAGAAACACAGACTTGAAAAAATTAATAAGCATGCTGTTCTACACACCTGCTTTCCTGAGCTGGCTCTCAAATTCACCTTTTTTTTCCTGCTTGCTTTCAGCACCTCATTCCTCCATACCTTGACTTCCTTCACCAAAATTTAAAGCAGTTCTTGACCTCCCCTATTTCAGCAACACAGCCTAGTAGATGAGCCCACATCTTTCTTATCTTGCATTGGAAAGCATTCTCTCTGGATTCAGTATTTACTTCAGGGTTTTTGGTTTAATATCGGTTTAATGTAACAAAGGGTGACGTTGCCAGCCTCGGAGACTGCAGCATGTTGTTCATGCACAAGAATACAGCCCAAATGAATGTTTCTTCATTCATGTCTCCCAGTCTTAATGGTGGGGGTCACTTAGCTCTCAGGAACTTAAAAGCCAGTCTGGTTTCCATTTTGCATTCACTTTATGGGATGTGGGCTGAGGCAGCTAATGCCACTGCTGTTGGAATTTGACTTAGACACACATCAGCCTATTGGGAACTGGACTGAAGATAACAAATTCAGTTGGCATAGACAATCAGGCTTTGCTGATACACTTTACACATTACCATAATTAAACTAGCAGCCTAAAAGGCTAAATGCTCTAATCTCCAATTAAGAGTCTACGTAAGGAAACCAAATGCCCTATTTAAAACTAATAAGCAAACCTCCACACAGGGTAAGGAGGGATTCAAAAGAAACTTCACAGACATTACAGGAGTTATATATTTGTAGGATTCAGAATGTGGGATCATTCTCTTTGTCTGATCCATTTGTAATATTGTACCAGCACTGAAGACATCTTTCTCTTTTACTGAAAATAAACCCAGACTGATACTAATACAAGACCTGATCATTTGAAGCACTGTGAGGCAGTGTAGAACTGACAGCTTTGAAGTGAAGGGCCCTCATTCAGTGGGATACTCTCATCCAGTATCCCACCACGGTCCTTCAGATTACTGTAAAAGGCAAAATTTGCCTTCAGTGAAGTGGACACTGACCCTTGCTCCCCTTCTGGGTTGTGTGATACATTATTCATGAGAAGAAATATAAGAAAAATCCAGTATATATTCCATACCATGCTGTGAACACATTTCCTTTCATGGATGGAAAAAAAAAGAAAAGAAATAATAAATTCATTTGTATTATTAAATATGAAAATTTTATGTTAAGATCTCGAATCAGTTGGACTTGATTGCACAACATTGCATTTTGTAGCAGTTGCCTGGCTCATTTATTTAACCTAAGGCAGTGTTATACAAAAATGAATCCAAATTATGTCAGGATTTAGGTGTTCAAAGGTGCTTAAAAGATTCTTATAGCTGGAAAAGTCAAAGGATTTAATATCAAAATGGGAAACGTGAACAAATCTTTACAGAGTATATTCTTAGTCTAGTAAATCTGCCGAGGGTCAAAATACTGTCCACACTCAGTTTCTGAATTCAGCTTGTAAACTCTTCCTAATATGAAACAATATTACATTAATATGATTGTAAAACACAGAGAGCGTCCTGGGAAACTCTTCACCTGTTCATCAGAAGTCGGCTAAAACACTCTTGGAAAATAAATAATAATTAAATGAAATCGGTAAAAAGAGTGAAGTTTGGCAGTTTCAGCAAAGGCACATTATTTCAGTATTTCCCACTCCTCCCCAGAGCAGCTTCAAATCTGAATAGTTTGGAAAACAATAAGAGCCATGTGAGTTCCTCTAGCTGGGTGAGCACTGGTAACTACTTCAAATTTTCCTTCATTGGGACTAAACTAAAACAGCAAGTCTCAATGCTGTAAGAGCCACTCAAGTGAATTGTTTAGTTGTCTGGGGTCTTTCTGTGCTTGCTTTGGCTTTTAACAAACAATTTTTTCGAGAGCAGTTCTATCAAGCCTAGAATTTCCCATGCATTAAAAAATCAGCCTTTTTGATTACAGTGGGAGCAGACGTAGGAGTTTTATTGTAGATTTCAATGGGAAGCAGAGTCAGTGCTGAAAGCCTCCCATTCTCCTATGGAAAATTTGAGTTTACCATGCCAGCCTTCCCTACTGGTTTCACCTCCTCTTCCTACAAACCCTCTTCATAGCTCAGCTGCCCCCTCTCTGTATGCAGCTCTGGTATTGATCACATACAGCCTGGCAATGACTCCCTCGGGATTTGAAAGACCAGGTCCTGATAACACCCACACAGACATCAACCTGAGAGGTGCTGAGCCAAAGCCTCTCACAGATTTAGTGTCTTTAGGCATGAGGAAAAGGATGCACAATTTGCTGCTGCGTGAATTCAGTGCCACATCAAAGCTGTACACACAGACTTAACTGAGAAAAAAAAAAATTAGAAAGAAAGAAGGAAAGAGGGAAAGAAACATGAGTATCAGGTCCCCATAAGAAACACAACAAAACAGCAAAGCCTTTCCTCAGTGAACTTTTAATCTCACTTACACTTAATCAAGAAGGACAGCCATAAGCATGATAAGGGGATTTGGTGTTCATCTCCTCCTACTTGGCGTCAGTCTAAATGTTCATTTCCAGGAAACTCCTTGAGCCCTACCTGGGCGTCCGTTCCTCTCCTCCTCTCCTGCACAACCACAAACATCTCTGGGCTGGCCAGGGGACAGAAATCTGGGGAGGCAGCAAACTGGCAGCCCAGCAGATGGTAAAGGGCCAAAAGAGAAAGACCATGACCACGCCAGAAAGAAGGTGTTTCTTGTTCTAGGTTATGAAATCAATGGAGGAAGAAATGCTACAAGACAAGTTTGGGGGATTATTTTTTTTTTTAATATTGGGGATTTTAGTAAAAGATTATAGGCAAGGACTCTCCTCTCCTGAAAATATCTTGATTTGAGGCTTATCGGATTGTTAGGAGTTGAAATAAGTTCTCTGATTTTCTACACCCTGTAAGCAACATCTGCAGTCAAAGTACTTTTGTTATTGAACACAAGAACACAACAGACCTCTTGCTAAGAACAGCAGCACTCACTGGTAGTAAAAATATCTGTGGAAAGGAGAAAAATTTTGAAGGCTTACTACCACAAAAGGCTCCAGCTGGCCCCTTGCCAAGCATCCAAAAAGATCACCCAGTGTGGTACAGTAACCAGGGATGCTGTTACTACACAAGACAGAAGAGCAAAGAAAGGAAAATGAAAGGGTTCAAAATAATTTGGTTCAGTTGACACAGGGGCAAACTGTTACAGGCAGTGCCACAAGCAGGACCCAAGGAAGAACAACTCCCCTGTTTTTAAGCACTGGCTACCAGAGTGGAAAGGGAAAATCACTGCTCCACCTATTCTCAGGCTTTTAAGGGAGATGCAAGGAGGCAATCAAGAAAATTGAATAGATCTTACTTCCTTTCACACCCATATGAATCAAACCTTGATAATGCCAAGGGAGGGAAGTTCACCAGGACAAGGGCTTCTCCCTCTCACTTTAGCAGGCAGGGAGCAAGGGCAGATCCTGCACTGGCAGCAGCAACAGCAGTTTGAAAAGAGTGGCACTGTCCACCTCTGACAAAATCCCACTCACAGAGGCACTACCTCGTTTTGCAAGCAGTCTAAAAGAATTTCAGCAGGGGCTGTGGTTTGCTTTTGAAAGGAGGATGGGAGTTCAATCTCTTTGTTATTAGAAATTACACCCATAGCTTTCTTCATCAGCTACCATGCTCACTAGAGTCATTAAGAAATACTAAATTATTCATTTTCTCCATTAAGAAGCTTTTCTCTTATTTATTGACAAATAAAAACAAAATTAAGGCTCTCATTTGCTCCCCTTCATTTTATTTAAAAATGGGTAAATAAGATCAAACATTTTTATTTTTACCCTGAAAAAGATAGGTCAGCCTGCAACATTTTCTCACATTCCTTCTCATTTTACCATTTCATTCTCCACCAGAAAAATGTAAACCAATTTCCAAATTAAAAATAAAACTGGTATTTTAAACCTACTCCCAGTAGGCTATTTATGGAATATAATGCAATTAAGAATTCTAAGATCTGGGTCACTGTACAAAGTGACCCCAGCACCACTTTACAAAGTGCTGACAACCCTCTCTCAGGTTAGCACTGGTGTAGATCCTGGGTTTACACAGACAGAGAGACAATAAGCAGAATCTGCACTACACAGGCCAAGGGGTAATTCTCGACAAACTTAAGAGGCAAAAGAAGAGCCCAAATCAGTACCTCCTTTACCGACTGCTGCACTGTTTTAATCCAAATCAGAAAGAGCAAAGCATAATCCCCTAGACATTATCCAAGTGAGTATTGCATTAGAAACCCCTGTATGCAGTGGAGACGTATCCTGGCTTGTAGCTTACACTGGTGACTGGATTCATACCAAGCAAAACCATTTCAAACTGTGATAAATTACCTCTTATTTAGATTAGGGGTATTAACTGGTCCAATTAAATCAATGGAGCAAGTTCCCAAGAGAGACAGGAATATTCTAGACAGAAGAAGTCTGCACGATTTAAGAGAACTGCATTAACCTAAAATGTTCCTTCTACCTTCTGCTTCCAGGAAGGAATCCAAATCATCTTTGTTTATTGTACCATTAGAGCTCGAAAGGACAAACATTTCATTTAACAAGACTGCTTTTAAACTTTCTTCTTTTTTGTGTAACCAGCTAGTTGAAACAGAGCCTGTAGCCGAAACCACCGCCTTACCACAACTACCCCTCATTTATTTCTGCTTAAAGACAGCTATACTACAAGCAGCTGCTATCTAACTGTAATAGGTCAAGTTATGACCTAGGATTGCATTTGATTTCAAGCACTCCAGCAGAACAATTTCTTCTGTTTGAATGCACTATTTGTCAACACGCCAAAAAAAAACCCAAGCAAACAAACAAACAACAACAACAAAACACCTGCTGGGGAATATACCAGGTTCAACTAGATTGTGTTAAAAAGGGAAAAAAAAAAAAAAAAGGAAAAAAAAAACAGAGGAGTTTCAGCAAACATATTTTCAAAGTACTGAAAAGTACCATTTCCTGGTTCAGATGACTTTTCACTTTAAGCACTTCAAGAATAAAAACCTGGAATATTTTTTTTCTTGGGTCCATAGGGACACAGAGACTGAAAGTAAAGCCTTAATTCCCACAGTTTCCTATACTCTATGAATAAGCAGTTTAGTCCCCAGACACTGAAGAAATATTCAACTATTTTAGAGAAACACATTCCTGCTATTCCCACTTGATCATTTCTTCATGTGATATACAAAAGAGAAATTCTATTCTTTGTTTAAAATGTTAACCAGAGTTTTTGCCCCACTCTATCCCCCAAAAGCAACAGAAGAAGCACATGAAGCAGAACCAAGGCAAGACCTGCGAAAAAGCTCTAATAATTTAGTGCCAAACTAGACTTAAACTCTTAAAAACTTTACTGAGAAGCTAAACCAGACTTTATTCTGGTTTGTCTAAATGAAGACAAACAGGTCACTGGAAAGCACTGAAGAAATGTTACACACCTTGAAAAAGGACCTTTGGAGAGGGATGAAGAGAAACTTTCATAGCTATACTGTGATATAAGCGCTTATAAGCTTTGTTATTAACTGTTCAGGTTCCTTCTTGAAGAAAGCTCAATCCAAAATGCATGAAAATCAGTGAAAAGACTTTCCTTCACTTCAAATTATGCCTAAATTGACCTTTATCTCTCTTGTGCAGGCTAGGGCACAAGGCACTTTAAAAAGCAAACAAAATAACTGCGCTAGCTATTATCATTAAGAGCATTTAGCCCAAAGTATAGGAACCAATTTAACACCATGTCCATGACAAAGACAGTTTGAACCGCTATTTTTTTCTCCAAACTGTAACAATACCTCATAAACAGCAGTCATAGCATAGTCTGAAATGAACATAACATGAAAAACACACCTTTTCAAAACACTGATGCTATCACAGAGGCGAAAAAGGACTTTTTTTCCCCCCCCAGTACAAGTAACTTGTCATTCCTCACAGTATCATCACGCTGAGCAACCTTGCCCTGGCAGAAGCCAGAGAACAAACATCCAGACACTCCAGAGGTGAGAAGCCTCATACTTTCACACCACGAGTCTGAGAGTGTGCAATGAGTATACTGTAATTCTAACTAGTACTTCCATGACAAACAATAGCCATGTTTAAGCACATTCTCTACCACGTGATAGGGTTCTAGTTTTTTAGATAATAGCTTTAAAAGGCCCAGGTTCACATGGAACAGCCTTTACAAGGAAGAAAAAGGAATACAGAGTGCTCATACATAATCTACAGTTTACATGTTTGCAAATTGTTAATAGAGTCAATCTATTCTTTCTGTTTTTCATGCTTTTTTCTGGGTGGTTTTCTTCTTTAAAGAAATAGGTATTTGTTAAAATACACAAGCAATAATTTTAACCAGGCTGGGGACTTGTTTGCTATTCAGGTAGAAGGTTTGTGTTTCAAGCACATCACCAAAAGGGAGTGTCAGAACATTAATTCATCCCTGGGACACTAATGCACATTTGGATTGTGTAGTCATTTTGCTTTCAGCCCCCAAAACACCCGAGGATTAAGCTAGTGGTCCATTTATACATGCCCTGAAACATGCTCCTGCTTTACTAAGGGAAAATATATCTCTCTTAATTCCCACAGCATCATAACCCTGGATTAACAGAGCAGAATTCTTCCTAGCATTTGTTAATTTTCTTTTAAAAATGCATTTTTGATAGAGGCTAGATGCCTCCAATCTGGTGTGAAGGGTGGGACGGACATTGCTACACCCTCTCTATGTCTGTGTAGAAAGAGGAGCAGAGGGAAACAGCTGGCTACTTTCCACAGTAGCTGGATTCAGCCAAAAAAAAAAGCTCCACCATATGCCTGCATGCCATAACAAACATAGCTGCAACTCCCATGCTGAGCACAGTGTTTGAAATGGATGCTGGAGAGGAAATTCTGAATTTTTCTGGAGTAAAAGACATTTTTGGTATCGGGAATCACACTGTCACTAATTATATACTTCTGCCACAGTTATGTCATTTGTTTACACAGGGCTAAAGGGAACCCAGAAGACAAAGTGCTTTTCTTCGGTTCAGGGATGGAGATCTAATTCTCCCTGATTTTATTCCTGCAACCAAATGCTGAGAGAGCATACAAAACCAGCCAAAATCCCTTCGCCACCTATTTTCTTGGGGTTTTTTTCTCAGCTTGTATTCTCAGCCCCAGCAGGGACATTCCTGCCTAACAAAACAAGCAGGAATAGCTACAGGGCAG
Organism: Empidonax traillii; assembly: GCF_003031625.1. Classification (NCBI taxonomy): domain Eukaryota; kingdom Metazoa; phylum Chordata; class Aves; order Passeriformes; family Tyrannidae; genus Empidonax; species Empidonax traillii. The sequence continues at coordinate 1,120,703 of NW_020955418.1, read as the reverse complement.
TGTCAGATTTGCCAGCAGATTATCTGTGTCGTTCTAGATGAACAGAACAGCTGGCATGTATGAGGGTTCTGCCACACTGCCAACAGCTCTTCCCCATGTCATGGGTTTGGCGCTGAGCCCAATTCAGAAACTTCACACCAGCCCTGAGGCTGTCAGGAGGCTGCTGGAAAACTGCTGGGAGGCCACTGGACATCTTGGTGGGGGCCACCTACAACCCCATGGTGACAATCGTTGCAGCAAGGTCTGAGGAGCATGTTTTCTCTCCAGTTTCTCTGCCTTAACTTGCAAACTGAACTTTCCAGTTACCCTGGGAGATTGTGAACATGCCAGGTGTGCAAACAGCTCTGCCTAAATCTCATTTAGCTCCTGAGCTCTCAGCCTCTCCCATATCTGCCTTCAGAGCAAAGATATCTCTTAAGACCTACTTCCACCTAATGCTGTGCAGATACTTTTCTTTCTATACAACTACAGATCCTTACATATTTATATTGGACTGCAAATTGGTTGTCGAAGCCCAGTCTCAGCACACACAAAGAAATTCTGGCCTTGTGTACCATCACTTTGAGTTCTTGCTCCTGAGTTAAGAAAGAGGCAAGAATTTCAGTGTTTGCAGTCAAATCAAGCATGATTTAACTGGCAGTGCTAACGGAGGCTCAGTAATTCTGGGATACAGGGTACTCTGGTTAAGTCACCTGCATGGGTAATTCAGAGCTTGTCCAGAGGCCAAGTAAACCTTTCCCCATGGCACAGAGGGAGGGGAAAAAGGAGAAAAACATCTGTTTGTTTTAAACTCCCCTTGTCAGTCAGGCTTCTTGCCAAAAGCTCATTAATGGTAATTAAAGGGATGAAAAAGTGTATGATCACATTCATTATGTAGATAATTTGGGGGATTTATGTTTAAAAGAAAAAAGTGTAGATACCTCTGCTTCTTGTAGGGTCCCATGGTTCAAGCATACCATGTCTGGACATGTGATAGGAGAGCCACAGCCTTCTTGAATTGCCAGCTGCATGTACTGTTTTAGACACTGGAAACAAGTAAAGAAAACAAAAAAAGGTTATAGCACACAAGTTGGTAACTAACAGATGCCAGAGATGCTGCACAGTTACCACCTCCACTGCCTTAATTGGCTGTCCTGAAGCTCTGGTACACAGAAAGCATCAATTATTATAAGCTTGAATGCTACAAGTCATTACATTGGAAAGAATGCAACAAAGAACAATTAATTATGCATGACTTCATCTGCCGAGCATTGCGTTTACCTAAGTCAGCAAGTCAGACCTTTCAGCTCTAACAACCCCTATGCTCTGCTAAACTGATATTGGAGGATTTAGAGGGGGGGGCTCTTTCATCCTAATTAAACAGGCTTTGTTCTTTTGTTTTTCCTCCCATGTTCTTAATTCAGACTCTTAGCCAACAGTCTTCATTGAAGGAGACCTCATTTACAAGAAAGAGACTACTGTTCTCAGCTGCATAAAAGGGGAAGGGGGTTTATAACCTTGTTGGGAGGTTATAATCTGCCCTAGAAGACACGATGCCATCAGTTCTTCCCCCTCACCAGCCCCCCACATAGATTAAGTGATTTCCGTGGTTTACCATGATTTATCATCAGCCTCTACTCTTTCCAAAGTCCATTTACAGCATGGAGGCCGCCTTATGAATGTTTCCAAATTGTTTCATTACAAAAACCTCTCCACTCCAAGGAAAAATAGCCCTGTGTTTTCCCCATACTTTACTTGGCATGCCAGTTTCAAATGTATTCAGCTTCTCTATATAACACATATCATAGAGTCTTCAGTAAAATCATGGTATAAAACTGATGCAATGGACCAAAGAACAGTGCTTGAATTGTACCCCCAAATTGCACAGGTGAATAAGTAAGCTCACTTCTGAACCAAACAAAACAACAAAGTCTCCTCAAAATAATGACAAAGCATACAATCAATTGCAAATCACCATTAACAAAATAACAAAACACGCATTTCTGACAGATTTTTCTTGCATAGTCTATTGTAAATGAGAACAAACATATATTACAAAAAACAGGACTCCTGTAGATTTGTTCCCTACAGATTTATATTTCATGATCATGTGAAAAACCTCTCCTTCTCCTTCCCAGTACTGCAGACTTCTTCCCACCAGTTTTCAAGAAATATGTCAAGGTGAAACATGTCTTTGAGATCTCTGTCTCTCTGCCAATTTTTGGAACAGGCACGGAGTTCAAAAGCTACCAGGTGGGTTATGGGGAAATCACAGCCTTTCAGAGCATCAGCATCCCTGGACTCTTCAAAACCATTATTTCTTTATGTACAGGCATTTAACATTCAAGACTGCATTAGTCTGAAGTATTCTGAGAAGTCCTTGCATATTGTGCTCTGATTAAAGAAATTTCCTCATTTGTTTTTTTACTGGAAAACTGATTCCCTCTTAATTGTCAGGATAATTAGGACTTCTACAAATGGAAATGAGGTTTCCTTATTATTCTGTCTGTTTCTCTACTGAAATATCCATATCCACATGTTTTGGTTAATTCTGATGAACTACACAGAGATATTAGTTCAAGCAAGTAGAATCAGCTTATCTTAGTGGCATTTTAAATTAACTTACATTTCATTTGTAAATACTTGAAGTAGAAGAATGTAAGGGTATAACCTACCTGGTAAGCTTTAAATATCTAGATCATTAAGCACTAATGGATTCAGATCCAGCATGCACACCCATAAGTAAGCAGCAGAGCAGGTTCTAAGGAACTGATGGTGCAACTAGTACGTGGGAGGTGAGGGAGATGGTGAAGCAAAAAAGAAATCATGTAACTAAAAGCAGTATTAGCTCACTAGGGATTATCAGCCCAAATTTAACCAGAGGCTATTCTTCTATTATTCAAACAGCAGTCTCAGAGTCCTGTTCCATCTTCTCACCCACTCCTCCCAAAGGCATCTAGGCACAGTGCTTATAAAAAGTCAGTTTAACCACCAGCCCAAATCCCCCCAACAGCACACACAGCTCCATCACAGAGCAGTGAGCAACAAGCAGGAGAAGGCACATAACCATAGTGGTGTTTGGGACCTGGTGACACCAGAGCTGCCCTGCCTACATCTGCTGCCACCACAGCCTGGGCAGTGGCAGCAGGTGACACAGAGAAAGCCAAAAAAAGTGTGCTCAGAGCCCAGGGTGACTCCCAGTGCCGTTACTGATGCAGATGGAGATTCCTCCTGCAGCCCCACATTCATTCAGCACCTAGGGTTGTCCACATGCCTCAGCCCATACCACAGGAGAAACAGTTCAGCAAGTGCTCACTCTCTGCACAAATTTCCTCCCTGGTTTGTACCTGTCCCCAGCCTCCACCATGAACAATGTAAACATAAAATTCTTCCCCCTGAGTCCCTTTCCTAAGACCTGCACGCACTGTGTGTTGAGTGCACTTCTTAGATACAGGGGCAGAGTCTCATTACATCTCACTCTGTCTCTTCACATCTCACTCTGTCTCCTCATGGGAGACCTGATTACTTTCTGGATCAAGTCTCCGGGCAGCATTTGGTGAAAGGCAAATGTTTCCCTTCCACCAAAGCATTTAGTTTGCCTTAATTCCTCAGCAAGCATGAGAGAGCAACCTTTTACTTTTGTTAAGATCCTGGCTTCTGTCTCCTGTGTGGTGCTGCCTGATATTTAGTAATTTGTTTTGACAGCACGGTACAGTGGATTTGTATTCTGGGGGCAGCTCAGGTCAGCTGGTTACAGAGGTAGGACAAAGCCTGAGAAGTTACTGCAGGCCTAGCAGCAGCCCAGAGGCTTGTTCTTAATTTAGACTTCCAGGACAGAAGCTCGGAGCACTGACAATTACCCTTCCGTGCGAGGATGTGCATGAAGCTCTTAAGGAGCTTCGATCCACTGTATGGATTTTGCAATCAGTTCCAATACACAGTACCTGAGTCATCTGCGGTACCAAGCAAGGAGAACAGAGGTTTATGAGGATTGCTAATGCATCTGTGTTGTTCTTCTCTTCTAACCCATTGTTCGGTTGTAGGTGAGGATAGTTAGGCAACCAAAGCCGTCTGTGATACTCTAGGAGGGTGCTGTGCTTTCAGAGTGTGACTTGGAGAGATTTCATAATTGTGCTATGCATTGCCATGGATCTTCAAATACTTCCCAGAAAACCTCCCTGTTAAAAAATTTTCATAGGTATGAAGTCTTTTGTCTCGATTTTCTGTGCTTGGAGAAGTTGCTGCGGGTACAATTCAAGAAGTTGATGGAAGGACTTAAAGGTGCTGGGAAACTCAAAGAAAGCATTTAATATTTATCACCGCAGGATTAAGCTTTTTACCAAAGTATGTACACGAATGAAGATGGGAATTTCTTGTTCTCTCTCGAGGCACTAAAGAAGAAACAGTGGAAAATCGCTAAAACTTTAAAATATGCCTTCACTTTAACAGCAAAAGTGGTTTTAGAGGGGTTTTACTATTATGTACAGCTCAGTTACTAATTTAGCTGCTTACTTGAGAAGTGGCAACTGAGAGTATAGAAAATACGCAATCCAGAAACGGGATGAAAAGAAGTTTCAGTGTCTATATAATGAATCATAATTGACCTTCGCAGCAGCATGTTCTCCAACACTATGGAGAATACACATTTTTTTGTGTAGTTCATCTACAAAAATCAGCAGTATGTCAGGAAAACTGCATATACCTCATATGCTACATAATTGCTCTTTAAAGTGAAGGAAAGATCAAGATACTCTGCCTTCTGTGGTATTAAGTGTTCCCTGAAAGGATCTTGATCTTAACGTTCAAAAATCATGAGATCTCAACACCCTGGGCTACACTCTCCTCACTCTCCTACCAATTTCCCACAGTGTGGTGACCTTCGCGCACGGAGAGCAGTCAGTGGCTGGAGAGGCCTCACCACAGAACCTGTGGCTTACAGTGACAGTAACACCATGTTCTTACTTTCCACGGCCAGAGCAAGTCATCAACAATGACCCTCTTACTAGTACAGCAAGGTTTCCACAAATGTGTCACATAGCCAAGGCAGAATGGTTGAGGCAACCAACTAGAAATCCACTGATGTCTTGCTGAACAGGTTAGAACCTTGCTGACTACAGACTAAATTGGAGGTTTGACTCCGTTATGTTCACCCCTCAAATAAACGACAGACACCAAGGCAAGTAATTTTAACTTCCACATCTGCAAGTGTACTCTAATCAGTTTAATCAGATTTTCCCCACTGAGCAACTATATCATGTACATATCTGTGTTCTGGGATATACAACAAAATCCTCATGCTTTCAAGCAACAGGGATCGATTTAAATGTGATAATGTAATTCCACCAGTAAAACTCACTACATGTAACAGAACGTTTTAGTGATGATTTGGCTTGCCAAGCACATTTTACTGCTGCTGGAATACTGTCAGCTTCAGTCAAAAGAGCACTCCAAGCAGTTTTTTTCTCTGCCTGAGATTCATAATGTATAATGACACCTTTTTTTCAATAATTTGCTGTTTAAGCATTTTGGGGCAAGATTTTTTTTTTTTTTTTCCTCTTATTCTGGTTTTGCCTTTCAGGCCATCACCTTCTTCTGTTCAAAAAACCAAGATCAATATCCACTTACCTACTTCACAAAATGCTGCTCACGAGTATATAGTAGGTTAAGGCCTGTAAAGTACCTAGATCAAATTATCATGCGACATATATGCATTTCTTTTTTATCTTGCAGGACTCCTAAGGAAGATTATGATTTAGACAAATACTTACATATGCTCCAAGCACACATTCCTCTCCTGGAGCTAAGGCTTTGTAGAAAGAGTATATATGTTGTAACATGATGGAGGCATCTTTAAAATAAACACCGAAAAGCCTAATCCAGGAACGCACAAACTAATAATATAAAAAATTCCTTCTTCAGTAATGAACACTTCCTCTAATCTTCAACAGTTTTTCTAAGGTCAGCTGTGAGCTCCAGGAATAAAAAACTCTGTTCAGGCTATTCATGGCTTCTTCATTTCAACACTTCTCCTGCATGCTGCTCTAACTTCAACTTCTTTTTTTTCCCCCTAGTATAGTCTACAGGGGAGACTTTTAATGTACTGACCAAGAAAAAGATGTCTGTTTGGCAAATTTAGTCTGCAAAGGAACCATAACAGTTCTGCATTTTATCATGAGTTCAAAGTATAATTTCAGTGTTATGTTGCTAGGTAATGATGTGACAAAGGCACTATATCCCTCTCACTGTGAATCTTACGTTTCTATTCAAATCTACTTCCAGATAACTTATGTATCAAAGACAAAAGACAGATCTCAATCATTCCTACATGCTGCTTTTTCCAGTACCTGGTCTTGTTCTATTACCTTGCTCTTCTCCATTCGCCTTGCAGCTCTTCAGCTCCCAAAATGCAGCCTCATTAGTTTGGATGCAAGAGCATAAAAGGAGACCCTCATCTGTGATGTGACAAAACTGAACAGGTATCTTTATTAAGAAACACAGAGGGATGGATAGGAAGAAGAAAGAAATGAAATGCACTGGCTTATTTTCCTGTCAAATGCCACAGATATTGCTGCTAGCCGCTGTGTAGCAGCTGGTACAGGGCAAACAAGAGTATTTGTCATTAATTCAGTTACAGAAAGGGAAAGAATAGATCTACAGTATTTCTCACCCAGTACTAGGGCGTGATCTACATGCAATGTGAAAATGCACAAAATGATTGAAGGCATCTTGCCAGCACAAGAAGGTTCTTCCTAGTAACATTTAACTTGAGGACAATTTGCATTTCAGAAAAATTAGGAAAAACTCAAGTTTCCATCTCAAAATCCCACAGGACTGATTTAAAATGTTGAATCTCTCTTCCAGATTTGTCCTCAAGACTGTATTGATTTGTATTTGGTTTTGTTTAGCCGTTTTACGAATTTGATAATTGAAGGGCAGAAAAAAAAATACTCTGAATGGAGAGAAGACTTAACTTTTCAGAAGACATTCCTTAGTGTCTTATGATTCAGAACAGATCAACAGATAGGCATTTAGTTATCATTTTAGTTCTGGGCTATGTTTATAAATATATCTCCCTAAAAAGTACCCATAGTGTGTATGACAGATCTACATGTTTAATAATATATTCAATAATATGTTTAATAATATATTCATCATTGTCATGACATCTGTGATGCTGAATGTTGGTCTAAAACATTTGGTCCATTCTAAAACAGACCAGTCACTTTCAATGTGTGGTAATCGAACTCCTGGGATCTCTTCAGTATCTCTCAACAGCTCTCAAAACTAGATGAATCAAGTCTATTGGCAATTAGCTTGGAGGCATTTGCACTGCACTTGGAAAAAAAAGTGAGGCTTTTCCAATTAAAGAAAGTTTTTAAATACTACACCACAGATATTTTGCTCCAGATAAACTTATGATAGGCACAGTTTAAAGTGAGAAACAGAAGTTCAATGAAATATCCATATTGTCCAGTCTATATTTTACCTGCTAAGGACCAGATGCAGTGATAAATAGGTTGCTTTTAAATGGATAGAAGATCAGGCCACATAAGAGTCTTATAAAAAAAGAAAGAAAGTTAAAAAAGACCATTGTAGCTTCAGAGGACATACAGCCAGCTCGTGGCTCAGTATAAGGGAAGGAATAACAACACTAGCAAGCATTTTATTTTGTCATGGCCAAGTTAAACCATCAAACAAACATGATAGTGGACCAGAATATAGTGGCCTCCTCTTGTTCCACAAGCATATTTTTATAAGACCTTTCAACTGTATTTGAGAAATATACTGTCATCTGCCTTGTCTCAAAATATTTACCACCAATGGCGATAGATTCTGCTCAGAAAGACAATCTAAAATGAATTTACAAATGACCCACCACATCCTGGCAGCCTTTCAGTAAATCAGGATAGGTTCCCGGTAATTGTTGCCATGAAGTGGTACCACCAACCAGAAAAGGACCAGAGGATAGGACCAGAGAAACTCACCCTTCACAAAATGGAACCAGCTGCAAATATCATTTCTTTTGCCAAAACTCTCTATCAGGCCAAACCTGGCCTTACCGACAGCTACAAAACTGACATGACCACAAGGCTTGTGTCACACTCTGGCTCAGTAACTGTAGCACTTCCAGGCACTGACAACTTACTTCACAACTTTTTCTTCGTTGGTTAAATGAAGAGAAAACCAACTTCACCAATGCAGTGCTGTCATTAACATGTTAGTTTCCTCTTCCTCACCCATCTTCTCTTGGCCATCACCCAGAGGCTGCCACCTCTATTGGCTTCAAAAACATCTACCCCCTCTTCCTGAACTGCAGTATCCCTCAAAAGGCCATAGCTTACATTTGTTCTCTTTTGGTACCCCTACTAACTCTGCCTTTGCTGTTACTCTGCACAGAAATGCAGGCAGGAAGTTCTTTAAATATAGGTTGCTATAAAAGTGTCGTGTGTTCAGTGCTAGTATCAGCAGGTGAAGGAATTTTCTTTTTTATAACTTTAAAGGAAATATTCTGGAACATTTCAAATGTTGAGCTGGGAAAAAAAAAAAAAAAAAAAAAAAAAGAATCCCAAATGTCAACACTTGGAAGTGGAAAACAACCTGAGGTGAGCTTTATATAAAGTAAGTGGGGCACTGCAGCACAAGGTCTATTTAGGAAGAGGAGAAGGTAGTGTTCTGCTGCAGCCATGAGCACATGCAGGTGTCTCCCAGGATGGGGGAGAGAGAAGGAAAAAAAGGGGGAAAAAACACTGTCTTGAAAATTAGCACAAAGAAACAGAAGGGATACTAAAACCGAGTGTTGGCTAGATGATGGCAAATCCAAATATTCCCTGACTTAAAGTTTTAGTAAGTAGCCTTTCAGTTGACTATTCATGTACATTTGCTCCACTTAGCAGGTATCCCACACTCTCTGTCATCTGCCTCCTTCTTGTCTTTGATCTACTTAGTCTCTCTCCTCTGCTCTCAGGCTTTTTCTGCCCATGCTTTGTGCTGATGACCCTTCACATTAGTTTTTCCAGCTTTCCAGTGCTCCCCTGCACAAGCAATCTGAAGCTTCAAAACACTAAGGGCAAAATGTCAATATTCAGCCGCCCAAAGGAGGCAGGGCAACACACAGCTGCTCTTAAAAAGATTAAGGAAAGCAGAGGAGCCAAGAGTGTCCTGCTGATGAAGTGCCAACAGAGACACTCCTATCTCTGTAAGGGTTTCTCCTTTCCCTCTAGCGAAAGTAGCTGGCAGCAGCCTCTCTCAGAAGCTGCAGCCTCCCAAAACCCTGACTTGCCAGGCAGGCAGCTGCCCAGGGCATCAGAATGTCCACAGCAGCAAAAAGAACCTTTTTAGTCACTTTCTAGCCCTAGCCTTGCTGTAACACATAGCTACAAGAAGAAATTTTTTTTCTCCAAATGTCCTTGGAACATGTTCTACTTGTAGAAGCATGAGACAGCGCAGAAGTTACCTGGGCTTCCACGCTGACTGCTGCATTTAAGGCTACATTAAGTTTAATCTCATTTTGACTTTATTGTGTGCACCAAAACAGCAAACAGGTGGATCACCGTTCGTTTGGCATGTTTGTAACCCAGTTGCCTCACACACTTCTCAGAAATACAAGACCCAACAAAGAATCTGCTTGGGAAAAAAAGAAAGGTGAATCATGCTAGTTCTGCATAAACCTGTGCTGACAACTGAGTAACATACTTGAAAGCATCTTCTGTTTTCAATTTGTTACATGTTGTCTTCGGCATCTCGAACCCTGCACCAGTAAATAACACACAAGGTAGACGGATTTAAGCTGCTACTTGGCATAAACAGCAGCTATGCCATTTATTGCTCACCTGGCTCTCATCAGGGCTCTGAAACGCTTAGGAGTAGTGGAAAAAATAGGAAAGACAAAACCGAAAAGAATAGGTGTGTGGGGGAAAAGCTGACATCAGCTTTTTTACTGACCCCCTAAGACCACCTTTTTCGTAACAGCACTGCACTGGTTCTCTTTCATCATCACCACCGGGGCAATCTTACCACACTAAAGCTAAAACTTCACTGCCATGGCTTCCTGCAGGCTACAGATTCTCACAGAGCCTTTCACAGGGCCCTTGGTATTTCCAATATTATTGCTAGTCCTGCACTCCTCACTAGTGCTTCCAAACGGTAAATTATGCTGTGCTAGACACCAGGGCACTTCCAGCAAGAGGACACGAGCTGCATGTGATCCTACCACTCATTGTCTCTCCCTGATATTTTCCCAGTTTCAGCCAAGTTTTGAAAAGGTGGGAAGAAGAGCAAATGTAGGAAATTTGATTAGAAATAAGTATAATATTCAAAATATTATTTTGTAAGTGGATCATTCAGGATGTAATTAATATTAGTGTGCTTTGGATATAAATGCACCGACATACGGTAACGCTGTGATGGTGTAGTCAGACACAATGTCTAATTATTTTATGTACATATGTAAGCACCGTGACCACCACAGGGGGGAAAACCTACACAGTTGCATATGCAAGGAAGAAAAAATTGCAATACAAGATAAACGCAAGGGATTGCTGATAAGAAGGATATCCCCCAAATATACAAGGATGAGTGGTAAGACAACAAACAAGACAAGCAGTATGAGGAACAGATGAGACCCCTTCCATTTTTTGGAATGGGGCAAGTAGCATAAAACCATGCAGCTTAAGCAATACATATATTGCTGAAGATCAGTATGTGAGAGAGTGCACCACAGCATGGCACTCTGCAAAGGTTTTACAGGTATAGGAAATGAACTGAATAATGTAAAGTGCAGTCCTCTAAAACTTCTGCAGATAAGCTATATCTCACATCCCTGCCCACCCTCTTCAGAGACCAGCCTTTCAATCAAAACTAATATAAATCCAAACACAATGAAATCAAGTCATCAGATGCACTATTGCCATTTCCAGATTCTTGGGATGTGTGAATGTGTGCTTTATCTCACATCCCAGTGGAGTCTTACAACAAGTGCAAAAAATGCTGAGAAATACAAAGCTGAGGCCTGTTCAGACCTGGCTGGGCGACCACTGTCAGATGGCAAGTGTGTTCTGCAAACCATCTGCTTTTTCTGCCCTGAACAGAGAGAGTAAAAATGTTTATAGCTATTTGAAAAACTCCTGTACTGCTAGCAACATTCCACCAAAATGCAAGCATACACCTTCTTAAACACAGTTTACTTACTTTGGCTAAAACACAGCTTTTACAAGGTATGATGTTTATTGCAAGAGTTTCTAAGCTGAAAACATAGCTGTACAATATTCTAACTCATTCGAATGCCTTGGTGTTACAGGCTACAAATGAAAAGGAAATATAATCTCACCCCTGCAGATATCTAAATAGTAACAACTTCCATATATTTCTACAGCCACAAATACTGTAGTGAAAAGTAATAATAGTTGTAGAATCACTGTTACTGTTAGGAAAAAAAAAAGTAACAGAATGAAAAATTAACAAAACTAATAGTTTCATCTCAGTGGAGCACAACCTGTCATGTCCATGTCAAGCCTTTTTATTCTTCAACTATAATACTACTCTTGGATCTCTAAAATTAACCTTAGTGATAGAAAATAAGAATAAGCTATACAAGCTGAAAGCATTGTTAGCCAAAAAACTGATATGGGCTCGATACTACAGCTCACAGCTGGCACTCTTACCCCAACATCTGTCTTAAGAGTAGTGTGAAGGTGGCCTGGCATGAGTGTGAGGAAATTTAGGGCATGGCACAGGCTGTGCCCTGAGCAATCCCCTTGCAAACCCCAGCACCGAGGCACTTTGTGTCAAGCTGCTTCTGACACTGCTTTATGGAGGCTGCCCAAGCAAGCAATTCATGTGACCTCCCAGAAACTGCTCTGGGTTGAAGACAGAAAGCCATATAGCCAGCTTACAAGTTTCCAGAACTCCTCTTGTTACAGGATGCGAGTTCCACGTGTCTCTATTTCATCAGCGCAGACACGTCCATCGGGAGGACATTCAGACACAGAAAACAACAGTCAGACAAAGGGTAGACGTGGATCATGAGCACAGTCGAGACATATTACACCCACTGAAATAAATAGAGCATGTCTAAAGGCTTCTCCCAGCTGCATTCGGCGCTCACTCATGGCTGGCTCTTGGTTCAGACAAAGTCAGAGAAGTTTGCACAGATGGCAAACAACCCTGACTGCGCTCTCCATGCCGCTGTCATGGCATTGGAGAACCAAGCTCACAGCAGATGCTTTTCCTGCTACTGGCCAGATAAGGGGTGTATGGATGGGGTGGAAGCTGTGGCACCAACAGGGAACAGGTGAGGACAGTAACAACTCCAAGCCATCACCAACCTCTCCCTTTGGCCAGTGTCCTGGAGCAGTAGAGAGTCCAGCTCTTCCTGGCACAGGCCTCAACAACATTCCTTTCTCCAAGGGCGGAAGGATTACTCTGCCCAGCTAATACTGAGTTAATGTGCCATTAATGATATTAAATCAGAGACACTGAGTTCTTAGAGAAGAATGGGACCACTGTAAAAGCATCAACTTCCTCATTAATTTTTTTTTTTTCAATTTAAAGCAGTATGTTCATACCTACTCTTTTAGGTATGTGCTCTTAAAACTTTTGTTACAAACAAAAATACGAAAATGTTTTGTGGAAGTCAGTAAGGGAAACAAACTTCATGAAGGTCAGGTTGAAATGCATATTAATCAATCTTACCCTAGTTTCTTGAAGCACACAGCTAGATTTTCATCCTATTTAAGTTATGCTGAATTCAGCGTAAGTGAAGCTAGCTTCACAAGCATCAAATTTCTTCTAGGAGTTCAAACAACCAAGGACAAAACTTAAACATACTCAACTGATGGTTATCCACAATTTGTTGTTAAAAAACTAAAGCCAAGTACATTTATTCAGGAGTTAAAACCAAACAACAAACAAAAACAACATGCTCCAGTAACTTCTGACCTCTTTCCAAAATCCATTAGTCAGCCACATCAAAGTCACGATCACCAGAGAAACTACACCCATTTTCTCATGCTGACAAAGAGACCAGAAAACTGTTACTATCTGTGGGGCTTTTATCAGCTCACTCAGCCTCTGCCTTTATCATTTCCACCAGCTTTATTTGATCTGAGTTTGCAGGACAGAAAGTCTGTACTTACAACTATAGGCAATGCATGACCTGGGCAACATCTCTGCAGCACAGACTGCAGAGAGGCAAAGGTTCAATAGGCCAAGGTTCATTTTTGCTTAGGTTTTTTTGATTGTCCTTAAAAGTTAACTACAGAACTTGAAAGGTCTCTGAGAACTCAGAGGATGATAACAGGGAAACAAAACCTCACAGCTATCCTACGATGTTTCAAGATTTTGCTTCAGAAAAAAATAAATACCGAGATCACATACAGACTGTGTCTGTTCTCCAACAGTCTTAAAATGCATCTTTTTTCCAATTTATTACTGGGATTTATTATTACTTGCTATGGAACCATCTGTTGGAGTTATGAATTTTCAAAAGCAGAATGACAGAGAAATCTTTTAAATAAGGCAAGGCAGACTAACACCACATGCTCTTTGGGAAAGCATCCTCTGTCAGCAAGGGTAACATATGCTTCTTGTACAAGACAAGCAATCCCATTTCACAGTTCTATCTTCCATTACCCTGCTGCTGTAATGTAAAGGCACTGATAGATCTTACCGCTGTACAAAAGATGCAGCTGCATTCCTGAAGAGTGGTCATCTTATCCAGGGAATATTCACAGAGACATAGCTTGCAAGTGAGTAGAGGCTCCAGAGCTAGCTCTCCAGCTTCTGACTCATCAGCTGTCATGGTGTGAGGACAAGCCTTCCCAGGAGAGCCCATTCAGTCATTAATGGTCCGCTCAGCCTGGAAAGAGAAATTGATAGCTGAAACATTACACAAGCCATGTAGTCAATTCTATTGACCTGGGAATTTACATCTAAGACCCATAACAGTGCCACCACACCCAAATGTACTTCTTGACATCTTAGGGCCAATCTCACACTTCAGGCCACCCAACATTTATAAAGAAGGTGACTGAGAGCCCACCTCCTCGAAAGACCTGAACTTGACTGAGTTCTCAGAGAACATTCATCTTGCTGGCACAAAGCACTTTAGTCAGGTTGCTTAACATCAAATTAAAGAAAAAACCAAACACAAACCAAAACTCACACAGATGGGGCATTACTCATATTACACGCAACAGCATAGTGGTCAGAGCTCTCACCAAAGTCCTAGGAGCAGGGAAATTATTTGGGAAAATAAATTGTTAATTAAAAAAATTAACTGATTCATATGTGCACAGATATATATCACTGCCTTTTCAAATGAGTTTCACAGTCATTCCCCTCTTATCTCCATGGGATCCTTCAGTCTTCATTGCACCCACCCAGTTCCAGTGGGTGTCTCTACTCACACTCTCTATTTCAGCTGGTGGCTCAGGAGCTTCCCTGGGCAGTGCAAGACAAGAGCAGATTCTCACTTTCCAGGCAAGCACTTCAAATATTCAGTCTGTAATGTGGTGGGTGGGTACTATATACTCCACCTTCTCCACTAGTTGTCTCTGAGATAGCAAGCTGGCAGTCTACTGCAGGATGGGTGGTGAAAGCACAAGGAAAAGGTTCCAGACTGCACGTCCTACTTCATACAGGGCTGAAGCCTAAATACAAATGAGTATTTAATGAGCAGTCCTCTTTTCTGCTTTGCCTTGATGATGCCAGACAGTAGCTTTTGTGCATCCCACTCCCTGGCATCCAGCTCTTCTACTTATTTCATAGTGCTCTTAGGCATCTAACTGAGGTTTGTGAACCAAGAACTGAGTGCACTAGCACTTTGACAGGGAGATGCTCAGAAGAGCCATGTTTTCACCACACATGTCACAGCAGTACTTGGGGAAGAAACTTCTATTCTTTGATGAGCAACAAATGGAAATATCATGCTCAGATGTAACGTTTTATGGCCTAAGCATTTGAAAACACTGCACCATAATCATAAAAAAATTTCAAGACCCTCATTCTTACACAGTAACACTGAAAAAGGAATTAAAAAGAATATCCTCAAGCTTAGGCTGAAACAATGCAAAGCACATTTGAAGATTTTACTGGCCTCAACATAGACAGCGGGGGTCACTGCAGCACTTAAGCCACAGGAAAATCTATTCCTGTCTCTAAGAAATTTGACCCAATTTTCACAGACTTGCTTCTGAACACACATAAGTGGTGGCAAGACGACCTTCACATCTATTTGTTACAAGCAGAGATGTGGTGGCCAGATGTACACAGCTACTTGCAGCAGCATCAAGAGTGCATCTCCACTAAATCTAAAGAGTTGCATCACGAATGGAGGTTGCCTGAACACAAAACCAATCAAGACCCATCCATGTGCCTGTCAGATTTGACATCTCACGAGGCAAACAGGAGACTCAAGCCCTTTGGTCCACTTCTGCTGGCCTTCCCTGCAGTCCTGAATGTCCTCGTGGCAGGGCTGTCAGGTCACATTTGGCAGCGTGTCCCTGCTGCCGTTCTGTGGCTCCCAGAGCAGCCAGGCCAGCTGCAGATAGTCCTGTGTATGTGACTTACTGACTTGCAGTAGAATCGTAGTACCTGCTGAATTCCTTCATAGAGTGAGAAATAATGAGGCTCCTGGAGTTCAAGTGGTCCATGCACATGGAACCCTTCCCCACAGCTTCCATCTCATAATCTGATGCACAGCCAAGCCCCATCCCCAGACCTGTCCCCTCAGCTGCATGACCTGTGCTCCCACAGTCCGCAGAAACACACTTTCCTTTCAAAAGCCATTCAACCACAACAAATCTGGGTCAGAGCACACTTACTCCTTTTTAATTTTTTCACTTTGAAGTTTTTTAGCCTAGCCTGTCAGAGAAGCCACCAGATTTGTACCTTGGGATGTCTTTGTTGCAGGCACCCAGTTTCAAGAGACACGAGAGTCATAGCCAAGATTCTGGCAATCAAATTCCTGACCACAAATCCAAAGCAAACTCTCTATTTTATGGTTTGCTATCACTAGTTCAGAAAGATGCCATTCCAACGTTATTGTTGGTGCAGTCCTGGGACCTGCTGCCATGATACCTCCCCCACCACCACCACCAATTTTTCCATACAGCTGCAGAGCTGGAGCTCCAGCACGGCAAAAACCTTGGAAGGAAGCCTCCCTCTGAGTCAGGGACTACAATACTCCTCTGTAATTACTGCAAGAGGGTGGGGAGGAACACTGAGTCACTGGAAACGCTATGGCAGATCAAGAACTACCTGTTATTTAAACCTACATGCTAGACATTATCTCAGTATTTAGGGGAATTTTAACCTTTTTACTCAGGTTGCTATTCAACATCATCCACACCTGTACAGGGAGCTACTCATCGCCACCCTGCACAGATCTGAGGTTTCTTCATTTACACGGTAAAAGGTAACAATGTTAAAAGGAGGGATGCACAAAAGGACAGGTAGGAGTATTTCAGGATGTGGGAATGGATATAAAATGGATGCAGCTGTTTCCTAAGTCAGTGTTCTTTTTATAACCAAAAGGGTTATGACCCTGGATGCAGGCAGCATTAAGGCAGCCGTAGGAAGATTCAGGTGTATCACTGAGGTTTAGGGCTGGGGGCTAATTTTAGATGGCCTAAATCCAGGATTCAGTGTGACAACAACAGTGACAGTGAAGAGCAGGCTCCTGATACAGCGCTCTGCCCTAGTAGCAACCACATGCCATGATGGCTGTAGGGTCTCATTGCATGACATCCCACTGTCATTATGATAACACTTGTTTCTGAAGGCTGTAGGTTAAATTCAGTTTTTCTCCCTGTCCCCTCACACACTCATCCTTCCCTCACACCAGGATTCTAGAGCAGGGCTGAGGTTCTCCTTAAAACAGGTAGAGCACCCCATGGAAATCTCCAGCAGACAATACCAAGCAAACCTGGCAGACCAGAGGATCCAGTCCCCAGACAGGCCATGCTCACCTCACCACAGCCTCAATAACCCCATCAGAGCTCATCAAACGGAGCAAACAGAATCAGAGTCATGGAGACAGCTCCATGTCCTGCCTGCTCAGTCACTGAAGGAAAAACACCACAGCTATCAGGAACAAAACTCCCTCCATATTCCCTGAGAGGCCAGCTTGTCCACAAGCAGTTCACTGGATCGGGATGGCACAGGCAAAGCCATCCTTTTAGCACTGAAAGCCTGCCTGTCCAGGGGAGAGTGGATGCACGGCCTTCTTGGTCTACTCCTTTTCCCAGAGCAACCCAACCCACTGGTCTCTGTGTCTGCCCAGCAGAATTGGGACTTCTGCTACTGCTGCCAAGGGACACATGCAGGGGGAAGAGTTAAGGGTTATGGAGAAGGGTAATCCCATCCAGCAGCATCTGGGCTCTGAAATCAGATATGCACAGAAGGTTCATTCTCATTTTCAGATCGCAGTAGAAAAAATGGGGAGAGAAAGACGCACGTCTTCCTCCAGTTCTCACCCTCTACTCCTTCTCCTGCTCTTTACCAACACTTCAAGATGATTGTCCTCCCCGAAGCTCTCAGATTATCTCCTCATCTTCACCAGCCTAGCAGAATTCACTTTTCCATGTGCTTCAAAGAAGCCATGAAGTTCTACCTCAGTTCCTCTGAACTTTTATGGCTTTCACTTTGCTATGTTTAGTCCCACAGACTATCATTAGTTAATTATACATCCATCGGTTCTCTTTACAGTGGATTAAAATTCCTATTGTAATTACAAGTGCTTTGCCAATAGGTTAGGCTGAAAATAAACCATCTTCAGTGTACGTGTTGTGCAAGGGAGGAGGGAGTCACTGAAGAATGAGTTGGGGACAAAGAGGAAAAGACCATTCCATATTGGATTATATCAATAAAAGTGTCCTGAAATGAAGGTAAATGGGAAGTCTCTGAAAAACAATGGATCCTCAAATAAATAAAATACATTTTCAAGCACTTCCTTTTCATGCTTCCAAACACAAATGACCCACTTAAGATAGCCTCCCAAGCAAATCAAGAAACGTGTAACCGCAACTGTAATGCAGGCCCTAATTGGTCACAAAAACCCTCTCCTGTACAGAAACACAGGCTCCATGAGACATTGTGGAATACAGATAAACACATTTCAAGGACATCCTAACTCAGAGAATCCTGCACCAGCATGAATCAGCAGCAAGGAAGGGTCAAACGTGCCCCAGTGTGCGTAAACACTCAGGACCTTTCAAGATCCACTTTTTTTACATACTTCTATCAGTCTGTACACGCATAGAAACACAGATCACGCTCCTTGAGTCATTGCACAGGATTTCCAGGAAACTGGACATCTTTCCTCAAATTGTATGCTACCTGCCTCATAAGAGGACTCATACTTCCCTGGCTCTGATGTTAACTGTATTGATACCACAGGATAAGGCAGGACCAGAAAGTCTGAGTGAATGTGAGCGAGCTATGTGGGGTCAGCCCTAGGAGGGCGTAAACTGCACAGTCACCAGGACCACAGTTTGCCAAGTGCTCAGACCTGCCAACGTTCCCTTTGCATTTGTCTGCCTGTGGACGCTTTTGCTTTGTCTTTTGGGAGGTGACAAAGCTCTGTGCTTTCACATAGCACTGAAACATCTCAACACCCTCTGTAAGCAAGGAAACATTAGAGTGTGCTCAAAGGAAAAAGGGCTGAGTACAAGCAGAAACACTAACACGAAAGCAGTGGAGATTTTGAATGAAATATGAAAAACAGAACAAAAGCACTGGAAGAAGGAATACAGAACTCGTATGCCTTCAGGACCCCCTGATATCGCAGTGTCTGATGTCTAGCCTTGAAAATTACTTCCTAACAGCAAATATCTGCTGTGCCTGCTTCTAGGCAGGTACCCTTTGAAATCCTGGCATTGGTGTCCTGAGTGGAAACTACTGATTCCCTGAAATGGGGGTGAGAAAGCAGTTGGGTGGATGTCTGGCAGACAGCCAAAATCAAAGCCATCACAGCTCCACTGAGGTGTCAAAAATCAGTGCAAACTAGGGCTGAAACTTTCCCTGCGAGCATGAATTGTAAGGTAACATCCTTGTTGCAGTCACACAAAGGCTCACTTGAGTCTGCCCAGCTGGCTCAAACCAAGACTACTATCAAAGAACAGAAGTTACTCTGTATTTGGGATAGAGCAAACAAGCCAGGCAGTCTCATGAGCTGCAACATCAGAAGGACATTGTCCATGTGCCTGCAATCAACTCACTGTATTTAGCTAAAAAAATGTGTCTGTGTGTGACTTTTACTATTTAGAAACATCACATAGAATCATTAAAGCCTTCTACACTGAAGCTGAAGGAGAATGAATGGATTCTGTTCAGTACCATAAGTCATCCTTTCATTTTTCACCTGCTACATCCAATTGCAACAACAGAGCTCTTAGAGAAGCTACTTCAAGTCTTGTGTTTACAAACAATTCTGATGAAGTTAGTCAAGCTGTATGTTTTTAGCTGCAATCAGAGTTTAAAGGAAGTCAAGAAAGGTACAAATACGAGGCACATTGTTCCAGGAAACACTAATGGAACAAAAATGGTCCTTTATGTGTTTTCCCCGTGGGCTGGAACGAGCCTGAGTCTGTCCTGTGGGCAGGGTAAGACCTGACAGGCCTCTCTGCCCAAGCACACCCCAGGCTTGTCATAAGCCAGCACCCGGGCATGGGGACTTCCACACATATGGTGGGATCGTAAAAGGTCTAAGGACACGTGGGTCTAGCACGTGGCACAGCACTTCCCCATTTTACAAAAAACATTTTAGTATCAAAACAAACTCACAGCACCTGTGCTACACTCCTATTTAGTGTACCAGCTATTACTGAACCTTCTTGAAGAATCATTTGCAAGCACTGCAAGTAATTCTTTCTCATGCCCTAGAGATTTTCAAAGTACTCCACCCATTATGAAATTACTTCAGTGCCCTACAAAGACCTGTTTTGGCATTGTTCAGCTCAGGATTCTGTTTTTTCCTGTAACTAAGGTTCCCTCCTCAAACTATAAAATAGAAAAAGAAAACTACCTGAAAAATATGAGTGTTAAAAAGCAATGCTAAAAATCAGGTCCTTGGAGAAAAAAAGCAATTATAGAAAGATTTAAAAATATAACAGAGTGGAATTAAGTTAATGGGGTCATATCACAAGATATACACTGAGCTATGAAATTAGGACATGTGTCAGAAACTCACATTTCTATCCATTTCAGCAAAACTCTATCATTACCGGTTTTGGTTACTGTCCCAAACTCTCTCAAGATAATGTTATTCAAAATTCACTTTTTTAAAGTTGGCTTTTTTAAACTCAGCAGATCCGCACAAAGAATTAGTCTGAATCAAGTGCATTAGTACTTCTGTGGTCCAGCAGACAGACCACTAAACCACAATGCATTAATTAAACTTTTTGATATGCACTGCCTACACAGAGTTACCTATCTAGTCCATACAACATTACTTATCAGGCAGTGATTCAGTTAGGCTGTAAAACACATGATTAAAGCTCCAATTTCTGAAAGCCTTCATCTTCAAGAAGGACATTTAATCATATGCTTAAGTGCTGCTTTGTGTCAAAGCCTGAACATTCTGCTTTATTGCAATGAGATTATTAACAAGTTAAACAAGTACTTGCATTTTCTGAAATCATGGTCTCCAAAAAACCAACCAGGTCTACAAGTGGAAGGTTTCATTTTAAATACATTTTTAATATATTCAGAATTACTGTATTACATCTGTGCCTTAATACAGCAAGCGCTTGATGACATGCACGTACAAGGAAAACCCATTTCTGGATTACCATGATATGCTACCAAGCTGAAGCATTAGAGAGAATGAAAGTATTTCAATATCTGTTCTCTTTGAGCAGGGCTTAAGAAAAGGCAGATGTATAATATTTCATGACAGACTTCTGCACTGTAAAATTTTTATTGCCAGAAAACTTGTTTACAGAACAAGCAGCCTAAGTAAATGTTCTGTCTGGTACACGAGAACACACCAAAGGCAATTTCTCTCACTTGTTTTCATTGGAATGCCTGGGAAAAAAAAATAAACCTTGAGCTGCTGTTCAAGAATCAGTAGCTATATGGAGTATTTTCATATCATGCTAGCAACCAAAAAATAAATAAATCAAATGCTTTTAAAATAAAGTAGTGAGTGGGAAGCCTCTTGCACACAAAAAAAATGTTAAGGGACAGACTATAGTAATTAAGAACATCATCCAGCTTCCTGCTAGGAATTTTTATTCCAGTACTCCAGGATGCTTAAAGTACACATTGAACAGCTTCCTAAATATCACATGCACTCAGTAATTTCAGAATGTTTTAGTAAATCAAAAGGTCATTAGGGCACATACATATCAGTCTCCACAAGTCTTTGAGAGTACATGTAACATCTCTGCTGTACTGAGATGTCTGGTAACATCTCTACTGTATTGTAATATTGTGAGGTATGAATAACTTTGAGATTTTGAAACACCAGTTCTTCCCAGTAACTTCTAGGGACCCTACATTGATATGTCCTCAGGGAGGTTTGTTTTGGGTTTTTGGTTTGGTTTGGTTTTGTTGTTGGGTTTTTGTGTTGTTTGGGTTTTTCTTGCAAGAAGACCATGGACATTAACTGAATATAACAAACCACTTTTTTTTTTTTTTTTCCCCCCAAAACAGATGTGACTATGCAATTGTGGGAATCCTTTAAGTATTTTCTTGCACTACTGCTTTAGAATAAGTGAGGGGAGGGAAAGTGGGATTTTCCCCCTTCCATTCTTAAAAAACTAGGGAGTCCAAGAAAATGGAATCTAAAAGCTAATGGTGAAATAAATGCTACTCCAGGCTGAGAGGTAACTAGGAAAAGCACTTTCTGATAACTTAAAGAAGAAAACACATAAACAGAAAAAGAAAAATGCAACCTGTTACTAAACTGAAGTGCATAATCCAAACGGGGTCTTCAACTCTTTTCAGTACTGACAGGAGCCACACAATGGCAATATTCATTGAATCCATGAGGATGGGAATAAGCCCTTCTGCATGGGCTGTGGTGAGATCATCGCATCACAGAAGCCACCACCTTCACTCGGTTCTGTGCTTGAACTGGGTCGTATCAAAGTTCAGGATACAGCTCTATCAACACTGGCAGGCTGGAAAGCTACAGCTTCCTGCACCAGATTTACAGGATATGAGTCCTGGGCAGGCCTGTGGGCATCAGTCTTGGAGTGACCCAGATGTATCAGACTTACTATGCCTGAGCAGTGTGATGGTGCCAGCCACAGGCACAGGCTAAGGTGACACATCTAGTCCCACAGGAGGTCAATAGCAGGATTCTCCTGAGGTTTTTATGTTCACCCTGGTCACAGTGCTAAGCAAAGTTGATCAGGGCAAAACGCAACGAAACACACAAAGCGCAGTCAGACGACAGAACTTCAATGCTTTGGCATCAAACATTTCCAAATATTTCCAAAACACATTCAAATAAGTGGAATTCCAAGTATTGGTTACCAGGTCTAAGATTAAACTCTAAAGCTTTTTTAAGTAACATTGCCCATTCTTAATGACACTATGCAACACCTCATAATGCTAAGCTGCAAGGAATTCTACCCAAACTAGTTTGGTGCACTTTCATTTTAACTTCCTGTTGACAAGATCACCATTATTAAATAAAAGCACATTCTTCAAGACATTAATGACAAAATTATACGTCTTCCTTTCTGATCACATGAAGGTTTTGGTAACTGTAGCATTTACTGAGTAACAGGAATTGAGCTTTTGGGAGGTCAAATGGGTTGATGATTTGGCTGGCTGTCCCAGCTGAAACAGGAATAGGAAGTCAGATGTAACAATTTGCCTTTGACACAGAAAAAATGTTTATTTTTGTTAATCGGATAACAAAACCTTGGGATATGCTAAATCCTTGAGCTGGAATGTTTACAGTTTAGATAGGGTGTGTTCAGAAGATATTTGTGACATTGGCCTGTTCTAACATCAAGGATTTTTAGAAGATATTTGTAAACACATATTGTTAAAGTGAAAGCAATGCAACTTAATTTGACAGAGGGATCAGCTTTATCTGAATGTTCATAGTGTTCACTCTTTTAACAAGAAACTAATCGGGCTGTCAGAGTCCCCTGTCTGGAGACAGCCAAAGCTATGTCTGGAGCAAGCAGAGTCCTGATTGCAAGACAAGCAGGTCTGGGCAAATGGAGACATGACACAAAGCCAGGCCTCAAAACGGACAGCAAGAAACTTCTTAGGGCCAAGAGAAGCGTGCAGAGTTTGCCACAAGCAAAGGAACAACTCAGCTGACTGCAACAATGAAACTGACCCTTAACTGAATTCTGCAAAACGTACTGAAAGACATCTATGGAAAAAAATTAACCTGTGTTTATTTTTAGCACGCGTGATCTGAGAAATGCTTTTTTCAGTGCTTGCGGTAAGATGATACTTTTAACATCTCTGCCATTTCGTTTTGTCAGGCCACAAAAAGTGCAAACTTGCAAGAATATGGTCCTACAGTCTCTGCTCACCACGAGCATTGAAAAGAAGTTTCGCTCAAATTTAGATTTACATCAACAGAAATCACCGAATACGTTAATTTTCTTTTTATAGCAACGTCTGTGTGATTGCTCAGTGAAAAAAAGTAATACATAAAATGTTTTATTTTGCCACTATCTAATCTTACAGTCAAATATGCTGCTCATTATTATAGAATAAATATGCTACTCGAGGTAATCAAGATAAAACAGTTAAAACATTGAAAACTGCCCTTGATCCAAATACATCTCAACGACTTAGAAAGCTGGTGGAACACACTACCCAGTGATAACTTTCAAGTCTTAGCTACAAGGACATTCAGTGAATTGAAGACCGCGAGTCGAATCTCATGATTAGACCTTGGGGAAACCAATCCCTAATATAAGCATTTGCCATTAAGAAAACAATGTGAGTAGCTACTGACTATACTGAAATTTTACAAGAAATAATACAGTCATCAAGAAAAAATAGTAGAGGTTTGGACCTGGACATGAGGTTGTTTTGAAACTAAACACATGCATTCACTGAAGTAATTGCTACTGCTGCTTTTCACAACTGGTAATTAAACCAATCAGAGTGTACCCCTAAACCACTCCTCTGCCAGTTCCTGAACGAGCCCTACCAAAGTCAACTGGAGATGAGAAAAGGACAGAGCACCAAATGTGCTTCAGCTCTGGCCAGATCTGCAGAGGTGAAAACGAGAAGTAAACTCCAGTAACAACCCACTGACTGAGCTTCTGTCTGCTTGTCCTCTCAGTAGCCACATTTCCTCTCCCTCTTTCCCAGCCCACACATGGGAAGAGGAATGAGCCCAGTATGCTGGGAGACAGCTCCTGGGAGTTCTGCTTCAGGTGATTCCTTCCGTATTGCCTACTGCCCCAGTGTGAATGAGACCCATGCACCCGTCCCATCAATCAGGATGTGAATTTGGGGCACCTCTAATACATCCTCCTGAACATACAGGCCTCGTGTACAGGCTACTGAACAGAAGTTGCAAACTATGCTGGAATAACAATAATAGCTTCAACTAAAATTAGTCTTAAACTCTTGAGTATAACAGCCATGCATTTTTAAAACAACTGTATAATCCCACTTCTATAAATAAACATTTTTAACAGAGCATGATTTATTTTGTTCTGTGTTTTATTAACTCTATAAGACAAATATTAATTTTTTTTGAACTTGAGTAAAAAAAGCTTGCAGCAGTTTGGCTGGTGACACTGTCTATCACACAACACAATGTTGTCCCACTGCTGCCCTGTCCTCTCCCACCTGATTTTCCACATCCACCTTCTGTCTCCATGTTTCAGGCCTTTAGCATTCAAAGGGAGATTTTTGCCTGCTTATGTGTGCAAAGATAAGCAACTAGGAGCGATTGAAAGAAGCTACCCCACCTCCCAAACCCTCAGAAAAAGGAGTATGTAGAACAGAGTACTGAAAGGTCTCACAGACTTATACTATAGGATGACTATTTTATAGAAACCTTTCTAAAACCGCCTTTCTGCTAGCTGGTCTTTTAATTATAACCACAACAACTAATGCTCTCCAACAGGCATTTTGTCCTCATTGTTGCAGAACTAGGAAAAAGGGCAAGAATTCTTGACTTTTTCTCAACTCCTCTCCCCACAAGTTCATGTTCACTTCACGAACTTGTGCCATCCACCCAAAATGTGGAAAGCTAAGTCAACAAGGGGGTTGAAATTGGTCAAGCCATGAACACTGCTTTGGTATTTGCAATGAAAACATAACCAATCCAAAAAATACATGTCCTTAAAGTAGTATTGGCTAAATTATATATTTGTGTGGCTTCTACTTCACTCCAGGCAAATGGCATGATTGCTCTTCCCACAAATCCTCTCTGGAGACTGTGAAGAGGAATCCTCACCACCCAATCCACCAATGCAACTGTGAAGAGGTCAGGAGGGTGCAAGATTGCATCTTCTCCATCGTGTAAAACTCCAGTAAGCAAGGTATTGCTGGCCCCATGGATGTTAGACTGTAGAATGGGTAAACCCTACGGGGAAGGGTGCCAGGATCAATGGTTAGCAGAGCGCCTGCTGCTGTGACTGTGTCTCTGTAATAATTTTTTTTTTATTTGAAAAGGGGAAGACCAGCTTGTACTCCTTCATCATCTCCCCACCCTCCATCAGAATGCTTCAAAAACTAAGCACAGATAGAACACATGAACTTTCCCATCTACTGCTCAGACAAAACCAGTGCCAGCCTGCGTGTCACTGCTTCTACTTAAATCTGGAATTTTCTTTGCGTGCAAATGATTAGCCTGTGCACTTCATGTCATGAAATGTGCTTTTCCTTCTACGTACATAGGGCTTTAGAGCATGCAGTTTTGAATGATTTGCAGCTATATATGCATGTGCAAAGAATTCTCCCCTAAGCCACAGCAAAACATAGTATATAAAAGTGTAAGTAGAAGTAGTCTTGAAGGAATTATTTCAGTCCGTGAACACAGAGATACAGCTCTTCTGTTGCAATGATTTTTCCATTTGCAAACTTATAGGGCACATAAGTGCTTTCATATCTGCATGTTTCATTCCCGGCTATCTGAAAATACCACAGTTTTTAAAACCAAATATGACTGTCTTCAAAGCTTCTGTCAGATATCCAGACATCATCCACTCCTTGAGTAATGATTCATGTCTTACACTTTCTCTCCTCTCCTCATTATTACAACAAAGCAAAAGGCAGAAAACCTTGCAACAGACACAAATACTGACAGTCTCAATTAAAGGGGAGAAACATGAGCATGATAGAAAAACGGTATTTTTTTTCCTTCTAATAAAAAATAATTCTTTACTCTGTCTCCTAATCTGCATAAGGACAAACTAAAGCGGCTCCATGAGAGGTTAATGAAGTTCAACAAGTCCAAGAGCAAGGTGCTGCACCTGGGTGAGGGCAGTGCCAAACATGAGTACAGAGTGTGAGAAGAACTCATTGACATCAGCCCTTGGGGGTTCTTGTGGATGAAAAGCTGGACCTAAGCCAACAGTGCGTGCTTGCAGTCCAGCAGGCCAACTGCATCCTGGGCTGCATCAAAAGAGGAGTGGCCAGCAGATCAATAGAGGTGATTCTGCCCCTCTACTCAGCCGTCATGAGACCCCACCTGGAGTACTGCATTCATCTCTGGTGTACTCAGCACAAGACAGACGTGGACCTGTTAGGGCAGGTCCAGAGGAGGGCCACAAAGAAGATCAGAGGGCTGGAACAACTGGCTGAGTTCAGCCTGGAAAAGGGAAGGCTCCAGGGAGACCTCATTGTGGTCTTCCAGTACCTAAAGGGGGCCTGTCAAAAGAGGGGAAATATTTTTTACATGGGCAGATAGTAATAGGACAAGGGAAAATGGTTTTAAACTAGAAGAGATTTACATTAGATGCTAGGAAAAAATTCTTTACTCAGAGGTCAGTGCAGCACTGGAGAGATTGCCCAGAAATTTGTGAATGCCCTTTCCCTGGGAGTGTTCAAGGCTGGGTTGGATGGGGCTTTGAGCAACCTGCTCTAGTGGAAGGTATCTCTGCCCATGGCAGGGACACTGGACCTAGACATTCTTTAAGGTCCCTTCCGACCCAAGCCATTCCATAATTCTATGATCTTGTCTCTCCTTGCAACAAAAAGCATGTATGATAACTCCCCAGGATGTCTGTGTCTACAAGAAGATCTAGTCCACGGGAAGAAACTCCATGCAGGGAGTGCATGAAAACCCACACACAAGTTTGACTTTTCCACAGTAACGGGCTGGTTATAGTTTTCATGAACAGCCCATCTTGACTTCACAGTCTTCACTGATAACAGATCCAGACCAGCACCAAAAAAACACACCTTATCAAGTCCCAGTTCTGTAAGTTCTACTCTAACTCACCCAAATGCCCTTATTTATGGTCTTTGAAGTCTGTCAGACAGGTACAGAATTTCTCATCAGGTTTTATATAATTTAAACAAACAGTACTTTGGCTACAGCATGTGTGGCACTGCCTTAGTTCAGAGAGGTTATCCATCCTGTATCAAAAGCCAGATTCACATGTCCCACATCACTGTGCCTGGTGCTGGCTGGCTTTGGGATTCCAGAGATGTTAACTCACTTGGAAACACAAGGCACAAGGACACTCATAGGTTCCACAGTTAGTTAGGCCAAACTCCACCAAAGCAGAAATTGTACTTGCAGGAACCAAGGACATTCAAAGAATCAAGTAGACTGATGACATTACTAATTATGGATTCTGGGTTTCCCCTTGAAGGCTGAGCAGATTCCCCTAAAGATACAATAAAAGTCCACCCAAGATCTTGGGCAACTCATTATTTTTTCATTATTATAATAGAATAAAAGGAACAAGAAATGGGAAACACAGATACCATTGTGCACATGTATCAACACATACAACGGGATCTAGAAAATTCCAGCAACAAAATGTTTTTTGTATAGCTACATTTTTCATTTGAAAATCTGTATGCAATGCAGGTTAATCTAGTCATGTTCTCAAGCCTAGAAATTTCTCCTTGGCACCTCTGTTCCTCCTTGGAAGACTAGGAGTGGGAAAAGTCCTACTTCAGCAAGAAGGGAAGGATGAGGTCCTTTGCAATTCAAGATACTATCTTTTTTTTTTTTTTTTTAAGTGTTTTAGTATCACTGCTAGCAGTGATCTGCTTTGTGAATGTAATGCCCGCTCAGTTGCCACTGAGCCGAAACCATTTAAAAGAGGCACAGTAAAAGATTACTGAACACTATTTTCTTACTGATCAGCACAAAGTTTACATTCTGTAAATGTTTGTCCAAGACTGGGTAAATTTGCAGTGTACGATGGCCCTCAGACCCGTGCTTCTGTCAAGTGAGAAGGCTCATAGTCTCGCACTGGAGCTCAGCTGTGCTTCAGCAGACATGCAAAATGCTAGAGGCTGAGCTTAGTATCATTGCTATCTTTACCTTTGGATCTGTTCTTTTTTGTTTTGTTCCATGTTTCTCTTTGCAAACAAAAAGAAGATTAATTTTAACACGGAATGAATGTAAGGTTATTCCTGGCTGTTGGGTAATGAGGAGAATTTTTAAAGTGCATTGCACAGGGCTGCACTTTGGCATGGAGAAGCCAGAGGGAGAGGAGGGAACTGTATTCACCTCGACGGGAGCATCCAGAAGACGAGCTCATATCCACAACCACTTTGAGCCTCACGAAGCTAAAGGCAGTGTCTGCTTTAGGGTATGCAAGGAGGTCCGATGGGCTCAGCTCACAGTGACACTGGCAGCCTGCCACAGTATTTTATTCACATGTGCCTGTGATATCCACGAGCCCAGAGCTGTAATTATGGTCTCAGATATCACAGTACTACTAGCCCAGGAGATATTTATGGATCTGGAATATACAATCTATAGACACTGTGTAGTTTCAGGCACATTCAAGAAAACTCCCCTCTCAAGAAGAGGGACAGCAAGTCTATAAATTCTCTTGAGCTACATCAAAGCAATACACTCCACTGGGTCCCACCACCAAAAGTCACTGAAAGGTCTGGACACGGTGAACTGCAGGCACAGGGCTCAGATGCACACCATAGATATTATCAGAGGCATAATAGTGAACTGCAAACTGGTTAAGCATTAGCAATGCTTGTTTTCCTATGAAGTGACTTGCTGCTTCTCATAGTTGCATTTTAAACTTACAATGATAATAAGGACAAGTACATATTTTCCTTCTCCACCAGAAGGGAAAAGCCAGACAACCACTTCCACATTATTAATTTATTTCTACAAAGCTCATGAAGCATTTAGAGAATATGGTGTAATCCAAGAACCTAGCTAGAGAGGAACAACTCAATATTGTTTGCTATTTATATTACTAACTTTTGCCCCAAAGTATACTATCACGTAAACAAAATAACCAAAATGTCACCATTTGTGGGAAAGAAGCCTACGACCAGAAGTGAGGTGCATGCAAAATATATTTCAGCACAGGGAAGAGAAACTATTCCAGGTTGCCAACTGCTATTCCCACATGAAGCCTGGGGAGGTTTCTGTGTCCTTGTAGAGCAGAGAGGATTTTGTGTTAAATACCCCCATCAGACAGTAAGATGCACTGGAGAAAAGGAATCTGATTCTCATCATAACTGGCTCAGCTCTGGAACAGCTCTGGTTTATTTTGAAGGAATATTCCCACTTTACCACAGTTTTAGGCACTCTGCAAACACACACTTCTCAATCCATAATCTAAAGCATTACTTCCAGCAGCACAACTGCAGCCATCCCCTTGTCAATGTGCTGTACTTTCTCCAACATAGCTTGTGTTCACTGAGGGAAGGGTTTCAACTGCTTTCATGCTATGGCAACAAGCCAGACACCCACTCACATTCAGGCACAGGCAAGTCCTATACAGGACAAGAATCAGGACAATATATTTGTTTTGAAAAATATTTAAGGACGGGGTTTTGAAATTTCTGCTTCCATAAATATTGGAATCCCAAATCCAGTGCCTGTCCTTAACTGAGACCACTTGCCCTTCAGGCTGAGGGTAGCCAAACATATCATGTTGCTTTGCCTGCTCACAGTCAGTTGGAAAGCTGCATGGGGTATTTCAGTCATGGCCTGTCTCTCTGCTAAAATTTACTTCTTAAAAGTATTCGGTGTCTATTTACCAAGAGGATGGGAAGTCACCCTGCAGTGCTTCCTTAACTATAGTAATTCTAAATATTTTACAACTTCCAGTGCTCTGTGAAGGAAGATATTTGATTTTCCTCTATACAGTTAGGAAGCAGAGTGCTTTGTATTACAGAAAATACAGAGCTCTATAATAAACTAGACTGAAACATCTTCGTTACCAAAGCAGCTTTGCACTGAGAAAGTCTTACGATGAGAAAGCATTGGAAACATACAGTAAATGTAGTTATCTATCTTTAGTGTAAAAAAGAACTTAAAAATGCAAACTAGAAAACAAAAGTATTGTATATTTTGTATGCGCTTACATAAACCAAATAACCCTAAACCCTGGAAGATTAGAAGTGTATGTTAAGACTTACAGTACAGATCAACATATTTTTTCCTCCCTGATACCAGCTGTAAGAGACTGTGGCAGAAGAAATGCCTTTAGACCAGGAGGAAACCTCTGTGTTTTAAACTCAGGCTTCCTCTAGGTTAATGAGGTGGTTTTCTTCAGTATGAAAGGAGTTCTTGTATTTAAACTAAAACATACTGACAGTATGACATTTTAGCAACTGCCTTCCACAAGGTATGTCCTAATACCGCAGCATTTTCAAACACTTCACACAGATATTTCTTTAAAAGTTACACTGACAAAAGTAATTTCACCGTTTTGGGGAGTACTTGATGTACATTTATTTTCTGTGCCTTTAATAGTCACAACTCCACGATTTCTTTTTGCCTTAGCTCTAAGCACCATACAGTCTGATTTTAGCCAAACCAAAAATAATATTCATTTTAGCTCTTTAATCTTTCTAGTCCTTACTGGTTTTTTTCTTTTTCTTTAAAAAAAAAAAAACCCTTTTCTACTTTCTTCCATTAGAAGCAAATCCTGGCTTTCTGTTCTTTTAAGGTGTCCTTTGCTCTTAAGGAAAAAATAGCCAGAAAGCTGTATTCCAACATACCTTGAAAGGAGAGTAGCATTCACTGCCAGCTGTGTGACTTCTCAGTAGCTGCACTCAGATTCCAGCATTCCCAAGAACCACGGTGTCACAAACCCCTGAAGCTTGCAATGAGGAGCAGAGGCAGATTGCTCTCACACGCCCTTCCTCTTCTCTGGGTATCTGACAGCTGTACACTTTTTAGGACTGCAGCAGGACTTGTCTCCCAGCCCCTTTGCCACTCTGATAAATCATCCCCTCCCTGCTATTAGAGCATGCTGCCATTATATCTTAAAAGCACGTCACAGCTTGTGTGCAGTAGCTGTGGGAAAGCTGCATTTATTTATACAGGAAGCTTGAGTGCAGCACTTCCTACTTCCCATTCGAGACTCAATTCAACTGCAGGTGATTACTTAAACCCTGTCAGCCAGCCAATGCACACCCTGCATCCTGATTTGGATATCTGTGCTGCTTTTAATCACAACTGCCACCTGAGCTCTGAGAAGGTAAAACTGAAAGGAGCAAGGCATTAGGTGTGACACTCATTAAAAAACCCTCCCAAATTAACCTGTTTTAGGATAGCAGTTTGCATAGCAGCTGCCCGACTGGCAGATGATGTCTGAAATACTACTGGCTTCTGCTTGTGAAAAATGTCATTTAAAGAAAAGTGATTTCTTCATGTTGGAGGGGAATGGAGCAAAAAATCTAACTCACAAGTCAAGTATCAGTGTAATTTCAAATCTGAATGCCTTATTATGTCCATATTAAAATTTCACTCTTTAAGCCGAGCTTGTGTGAAAGAAGGGCTGGGAATCCTGCAGTTCTGTACTCCAAACATAAGGCTGTGATTCGCAGCAGCTTAGCAGCAGAAGGTATTATTGTGACACATGACATCAAACCCTCAAGAACTTTTCCTGCTGTAGGAAATGCACCACACCTACAGATAAGAAGTACAGACAGATCAGAGTGCAGGGTGTGCAGAAAAATAGAGGGGGGGGGGGGGAAGTACAGATGCTAATCTATAATTTTCTCTTTATGATGAAAGAAATTTACTTTGTAGTTCATGCAATTATTGTGGGTGTTTTGCCTTCAGTACTTTGATATATAAGCATTTCTTCCAGAGTGTATAGAAGCTCACAGGTGAGTTTTTAGTTATTTTCAGCCAATTATACTGCATCAGATTAACTTAAGAAAAAGGCAGAAATCTTGTGCAACTTTAATTCAGTCTCCTTACACCTACCTATACATTACAGCTTTGCTCGAATTACCTTCACATACTCTTTTCCTCTCAGAATAAGTACAAATTTAAAATCAATTTATTTCACTTTGGGTGTGACTTATAATTTTATATTTAGGGGGTGGAGGGACTAATCACCACAAAAAATGTAGCTGTTCAAACATGTGGAATCATGTTGATCCCTACAGTGTTCATTAGTAGTTTTACAACAATATTAGGCAAACTAGAACCGTGTCACACATACTGCCACTTGAGTTAGCAGAGCATTTCCCAGCAGAAGCAGACATATCCTCAGCAGTGACCAATCCTAGACGGTACTCAAGAAACACCTAGGGCTCAGAGCTATTTTTCAAGCTGCAGAACAGTAATGAAACTATGGAATTCTTTGTAAAACTTCATGATTAGAAAAGGATTCTCCTTCAGTGGTGAGATTTTTATCCCGGTATGAAGTATCTTGAGCTTCTATCACTACTCTTTTCAATAGTTCCCCCCAGTTCCAGTTCCTATATTTTCTTCCTGCAGCTGCTACCTTTGCTACTCTGCCTCCATCACACAAGTACTTTTTAAGCCACAGATGAAGCTCAGCAAGAAAACTCTTCCTGCTCTCAGCCCCTGTGCTCAGCGACACAGCACTTGAACAGCAAAGGGACAATTATCTCAAGGAGTAGAG
Organism: Empidonax traillii; assembly: GCF_003031625.1. NCBI lineage: Eukaryota > Metazoa > Chordata > Aves > Passeriformes > Tyrannidae > Empidonax > Empidonax traillii. Next base: position 1,087,731 of record NW_020955418.1, on the reverse strand, counting down.
TGGTGAGAGAGTGAGGATGAGGAAAACCAAGTCATTCATGCAGGTGTAGGGAAAATGGCAGGGCAGTAGGTTCAGAAGTAGAGCGGGGCAGCAGCCCGTAGCAGAGTAGCAAGAATAGCATCTGGTTTGGTATTTACTCTTTGCTGGCACAACAAAACAAAACCAAGCTTCACTGAAGTAGCCTCCAACAGTCAAGAGACAGAACTGCAAACAAAGGTTAATCATCTTTCCTTCAGATAAATGATGAGGCAAGCTTGTATCTAAAGGGGGCTGCTCTTTTAAACTATGAAAACTAGATTAGTACATTAAAATGCAGACCAATTCTGGAAACATCGGCTGCAAACATCCCATGATATTTTTATCATATTTCTTACTAGGTATATCTATGCACGAAGGTTATAATGTGATTGCACAAATGTGCAAAACTGCTTACAGCAAAATAATTTCCCTTAAACATCACAAAATTGGTGAGAAATATTATTCTTTCCCAAGAGATTTAATTATCTGGAAACGTTAAGATGTACTCATTCCAAGCACTCCACTTCTTTAGTATCAAATCCTAAACTGTGGTGCCAGGATTTACATGTAGGACAATCACTTACTGATGTTCTGTGGACAGCTGGCTATACCTCTGCTTCCATCTTCTCTTCTGTATTTGTCCTTACTTCTGAGCTTACCCAGGATCTCCACGGCAAAGAGGAGCTGAAGGTGACGTGGCACTGCGCAAGAGCTCGGGCTATTAGGGCTTGAGATGATCAGTACTGATGGTTCTTTTCATTGCCATCACCAGAAGATGTGAGCTGGACTGTTACAAGCTCCTCTGTCAAAATGATTTCTCTTCCAGCTCTACCTCGAGCCCAGGTACTTCACAGTTTCCCAGAAGCATATCTTTTCAAAAAGCTAATTCTGTGAAGTGTTATGAGCCCTGCTAGTATTGCTACCCAGCCCAAATCCCCGAATCTCTTAACCCAGATCGATTGGGTTCCTTTTTGAGCCAACAAATAAAAAAAGTACAACTTCAGAATGTCACACAGTGCCAGACAAGGCACAAGCTAAGCCTTCCCCATTTGCTCTCCTCTTCAGTAGCAGTGACATAAAGCACAAAACTGAGAGAGTCCAATTAATTTTTTGGACACTCTCAACTGAAGCCTTTATATCTGCAGGGCTGGGGGAATGGCTGAGCCTTGGACACAATACATACCAAAATGCAACATCACCAGGAACTTTTAGTTGAGCCAGAATACAAATAAAGGCTGGCATAGTTAATTACTAACATTGCTGTGTCATTCTTGCAGGGGCTTGAAATACTTACAAAATGACTAAGCCAGTCTGCATTAACTAAAATTACTCATTAGTTTATGACAGAATTGGGTAAACAAGTAATAGCATGACCACTGAAAAGATCTCTCATATCCCACAAACAAAATACCATTATCAGCAAGTAAAAACACCGAGTTAGTCTATAACTAAGGGTTTCATTATAATTCTACATAAAGGACTAGGATTAGCTTGTGAGGGAAAAATAAAAAAGAAATTCTCACTACTCTGTTTCAGTTTTCAACTAGTGAAAAACAAATATCCTGAAAACTAATTGCTATCCAGAGGTGTAATATAAAAACAGGTTTTACAACAAGCTTTCTAAAACCAGAGTCTAACTAAGAAAAATGAGTCTTTATCAAGTTTACCCACTGTACATGCAAATTATCCATTTGTTTATGGAAAAAAAGTATTTGGATACGTAAGGGACACAGCTTCACAACAAAAATAGATACTAATGGGTAACATAACCAATGCTGAAAACAAAACAGGAAGGGGATTTGCATAGTGAGTATACATATATTATCTGAAGTTACAAGTATCATGACCCTGATGTCATGGACTGTTAATAGTTCTATTCAATGGGAACTATTTTAAAGGAGTACACCATTAAAGTCATCTCTGGTACCTTCATAAACCAAATGTTTTAAAAAAGGAATCTTTATTCAATATATGTATTTATATAATCACACAATGCTAGAAATCAGATATCAATGCAAAAAATACAGAGCTATGTAATATTTTGCATGCAGACAAGATTTACTCAGTATTAGCCACGAGAAAACCAGCATCACATTTTCTTCTGTTGAAATAACCCTATTGTTCTACAATTCTGACTTAGTATGCAAGTCACTCGCTGACAAACTAGGTTTGAGATCCTCATTATCTCCTTAAGCTAAAACATAAAACTTTATTATAAGATGTTTTCTACTGGAGTGAAAGAAGTCAAGTTAAATTATTTTGAAAGAACAGTAGGTACAAATCCAAAGAGCTTTTCATTTTACAGTTAAAAGGGAGTGGGATGGCACACTGTCTACTGAACATTTATAATGATTACGATCTCAAAATGTGTATGGCAGGTGACTTACACTCATCTTGCTCTATGAACAAGGCAAAATGCAATATTCATTAAACTTTGTTGGCACAGCAGACCACCTCTAAACAAAACATGATGGTTTCCATAAGACTATTTCTTCTCTTTTTGTATTTTTTCATATATTGTTTGTACTGTGAACTAGCTTTTGGTATTTGATCAATACAGAACTGTGCTAGAGGATAAAAAAAAAAATAGAGCCCCACCAGGAAAGTGAGAAAACAGCCTTCTACCCCAGTGGGTAGGTATCAGGTGCTTAGAAATCTCAGCTTAAAGATCAACACAGATGGTTTTGAAAGTATGTTACTGGAGTTCCAGTGCAACTTGTCTTCTTGGGACCTGGAAGCATTAGAAGAAAGTATATTTGCCCCTGCAACAAAACCTGCTGGTGGCAGAGCTCTACTGGCAATGTCACCAGGAGTGGGCATTTAGCCATCAGCAACCAAACAGCTCTGCAGCAGCTCTATACAAATTTTTTGCTTTTGCTAACTCCTGCCTGTTCACTAAGTGTGCAAAGAGCCGGCCTGTAAGAAGAAAAAAAGCCCGAGTTGCTATGAGTCTGCCATAAAAACGATGCTGATGAACGGCCACTGAACAGCAGACATCCATCCCAGTGGCAGCCAGCCCAGCACCCTCAGACCAGGACATGTCCTCAGGCACCTCTCTCCACTTAAAACGCAGGGAAGAGGAAGGTTCCTGTCACAATCCCCCTTGACCTTCTCCTGTGACATGAGACCTGCCAGCCATCAGTTCACAAAGTGGTCATCAGTGGTGTGACAGCACTGCTTCTACTGACACAGCAGGACACCTCTCAGGCTCAGAGGGCCTGTCTAAGCACATTCATCACTTCCCCAGATGGACAGCACAAGTAGCTTCCCCCAAACCAGCACCACTTCATGCGCTGATGACAAAAAAAAAGTAAAACAAAACCAAACAGGTTGCTTTGCTCTCATATTCATGGGTTACGTGTACAGAAGTGGAGCTGCTCGGTTCCTATGACCATCAGGTAACAGGTTAGACTTTCTAGCTGCAAAAAATAGTAATTTATAAAGTAGCATTGAGGGAAGCATTAAATACACATGAAAGAGGAGAGACTAAAGTTGTCCACTTCTCCTGCACTCTCTTAAAGTTGGCATACATTTTTAACAAAATTGTATAAAGATTGCATGATTGCATGGGGAAAACTTAAGGTTCAGTTAAATTAATTTATTTTCTATTAACTGTGCTCAGAGTTAACTTCAGAGCATGTCACAGACTTTCAGTTGTGTAAGGATATTTTTTTCCTCTTGACTATGTACCCAAAAATGACACATTCTGTTGACTTTTAACCAAGTGTTTTGGCAATGTACCTAGAAGTGCAGTGATTTCAGACATCAGAATCACCATCAGTTTAAAAACTGAGAGGGTAAAACCATCCTGGGCAGCCAACACAGGAAGCTCCCCCTGTAACAGAGGAGGTCACCCACCTGTCCTCGTCATGAGATAAAAATGTGCACGCTGTTTTCATGTCTCTATTGCTGCTTTTTCTATCCTGCCTCGAGCTCTTAACTGCCTTTTTTTTTTTTTTTTAAGAAATATTAGGAGATAGCTTTATCCCTTCCAACCCAAGCCAGTCTCCTAGGTGATGGCTCTATCTACAGGCTTAAAAGACAGCTATAATTTGGAGAGGAGGGTGACAAGAGGGGGCTGCCTAATAATATGTTTCAGCCCAGACCTTTCTGTTTTAACTACCTTCTGAAGTCAGGGATGGGCAGGTCAGAGATGAGACAGAGCTGAGGCTCCTAATTTTATGGCTATAAAAGCCAACAATAGGACTTTCACAGGCACCTGGCAGGCAGGACCAAGGTGAGGAGCTAAAGCATATCTTTGATTCATACCTTTTCTGTAGTATTTAGGTATGGCACACTTACCCTTTGATTAATTTAGGATGAGAAATAGTTTCCAAGTTGAGAGGTGTTACTCCAATTGCGTATTCAGGGAAAAAATGGAACTGAAACACAGGAACTTGTCCCTCTCTCCCAGCATCCCTCTCCTTACTCAGATTCCAGGGAGGGTCCCCTTGCCATTCCCCTCCCCTTTATAATCTCCTCTCCCTATCCTAGTTTACATCTCATCCATTTATGGTGAGGCCACATGTGAAAGGTTTGTCCAGATCCACATTTCTCCCTACGGAATTTAATAATGTGGTTAGATAATCTTAACTAATAGTTTTTAGGGATTTCAGCCTCTCATTATGCCACACATTAGGGCTGAGTGAGCCCACTTTCTCCCTGCTGGACACCTTTGCAATGGCAGCAACCAACTAGGACACAATACGGCCTCCCAGATGAGAAGCATCAAAATGTTAAAAAACATGCAACTGTTCCCTGGCAATGCTCTTATGATATCACAGCTGTAGCAACAAAATCTACAATTGCTTCACATTCCGGTCCATTGTTAGGATAGTGATGAAAATTTTCTTCCTCCTCTGCTCAGAGTAGACAGCAATTAAAATAATCTCCTTGAAAGGACATCTTTAACATGCACCAGCTAGCAAGCAGTAGTTCAATTCAACAATCCCAAAAATTAGTGTAGTGGGAACTCAAAGACAAGCCCATTGCTTGCTTGCTTGCTGCAAGTGACGTGAGGATTTATTCTGCTGCACTGGAATAATTTGGGAGGTTTAAAGTTCCTGTTGTTTATTTTTGTGTCTGTTACATTCAGGTGCCAGGTAACTATTAAAAATAGTGCTTTTTACCTAGTAATTTTTTAAGTTTCTTATAAAACTAGGTATACCCATTTGAGCAGAGAGAATCTCTAGGATAAGAAACATGAGTTTTATAAGACTGAACAGGGGCAGAAGGGCAAGAGACATACCAAAACCTTTGCTTTTCCAAACACTGCTAACCTCCAAACAAATATTATTTTCTGCTTCAGTACTATCTCCAGTCATTGAAGAAATGACAAGTAAACTCATCTTTTCATTAAGCATGACTTCATCTGTGAAGCCATTTAACTACCCTATCCTTCTCAGGAAGAAATTTAAACAGATCTAGGTATATCATCCCAACTTTTGATTTTATACACACATATGTATTTTCTGGGATCTGAGAAAACATAGTCAGGGGCAAAATGCATCCACACATTTGTTCCCACAGAGAATCACTTTGCATTACAAGATATAAACAAAGCTTTGAAGTGTGAACTCTGAATTTGTAGTTTCCATGAGTTCTATCTTTCTTACCAGTTCTATCTTACCAGGGTGTATAAATTCAAGGTGAAGAAAACGTGTTCAGTGATCTCTGACTATGAGGAAATAACTAAATTTCTCCTTACGTTATCCTCAGGATAACTGTCCGCATGATTGCAATTTACAAATCTAGGGAAAAAACAATACCCCAAGTCACAGAGAACGGAAATGCTGCATCGTGGAAGAAGAGAAAGAGGAGAAACAACTGACCTACTTGCATGGAAGAAGCCCTGACACCTCTCTCACTTACCTTATGACCAAATTTAGGTCAGCTCCCACCTGCAGAAGGCAGATGGGAAGAAACCTCTTCAAGACAGGAGGATCTTGAGGTCTGCCAAGGAGGTATGAGAGAACATGAAATTTAAGTTGGAACTTAACATAAAGTTTTAGGAAGGTTTGGTGTGTGAAAGGCTAGGCGTGAACCAGCAATGTGCACTTGCAGCCCAGAAAACCAACTGTATTCTGGGCTACATAACAAGAAGAATGGCCAGTAGGCTGAAGGAAGTGATTCTGTCCCCCTCCTCTGCTCTCATGAGATCCCACCTGAAGTACTGCATCCAGCTCGAGGGCCTGAAACACAAGAAGGCCATGGACCTGCTGAAGCAAGTCCAGAGGAGGGATGCAAAGGTGCTCAGAGGGCTGGAGCCCCCCTTCTGTGAAGACAGGCTGAGAGAGTTGGGGTTGTTCAGCCTGGAAAAGAGAAACCTCCTGGGAGACCTTACAGCAGTTTCCAGTACCTTATAGGGGCCTACAAAAGAGCTGGAGAGGAACTTTGTACAAAGTCATGTAGTGACAGGACAAGGACTAATGGCTTTAAACTGAAAGAGCATCCATTAAGATTAGATATTAGAAACAAGTTTTTTTTTTTACAATGAGGGTGGTAAAACTCCAGAACATGTTGCCTAGCATAGTGCCCCATCCCTGCAAGCATTCAAGGTCAGGTTGGACATGGCTCTGAGCAACCTCATCCAGTTGAAGATGTCCCTGCTCACTGCAGGGCAGTTGTACTAGAAGACCCTTAAATGTCCCTTCCAACCCAAAATATTCCACGATTCTAACGGGGCCAAAGGCGGTAAAACCGTTTAGCTCTCCTGAATGTGAAACTGATGTCTTGAAGAGGTTGAGCATAACAATCTCCTGTCTCTGTGGTTTTGGTTCATGCATAGAACACATTTGTTTTATGAAAAAAAAGCAAGTGAAATGGAGGAAAAATCATGTACGCTACAGAATATTTTTTAAATTGCACAGAAAAAAAAATTAAAAAAGGGAAAAGCTATATCAATTTTGCTAATTGATTTCCTTTCTAAGACCAGCTCTTAAAAAAACCTTTTAGATTTGTATATATTCACATTTTTTTCAACAATATAACAAAAAATAATTACAAACAGGACTTCCCAGTAGCTTTGAAGAGAGCAAACTCTGTCAGAATCCAGGCTTGCAGCATCCCCAGCATTCCTGTTGGTGATCACAAACATCTCAGCACTCTCTGGGTGCCCCAGGGAGCAAGCTGCCACAGGCCTCAGCTGTGAAAGCAGCACGAAGCACCTCTCTGAGCTGGCAAAACTGGGACAGATAGACTGCTTCCTGCTGAGCAAACCTCAGAGAAATTATCCTGCCCAACTTGGTAAGAACCAAGAGATCCTTTTGAAATATGGTGATCATCACACTGTGTCACAAAAACAGGGTTTACAGTAATGGTTTTCTCAGTTTCGGGTTAAAAAAAATCATCAGAATTTGGATAGCAGGAGAAATAGGATAGCATCAGAAACAGCATTTGGATAGCAGGAGAACACAACTCATTTCCGCTCTGGATTTATTCCTGATAATACTGGTTTCAGGATTTGAAAAGTTTCTGGCAGTTCTGTTTAATTGTTTACTTAGGAATAGTGGTTTATCTACCCCCAAGCAAAATGACAGGAAGCATGAATCAAGACTGTTCAAAAACTAAAATAACAACTTCCTTTGTCCTTACTGATATCACTTTTGTTTTTGTGACCTGAGTGGGTATTTGGGTGCGTGTTGACTGTGGGAAATCTTTTTCCAGTGAATCACTATTTTGATGCAATATTTTACACAAAGCCAACAGTTGATCTTTTGTGTAATTTCTTCTGTTGTCAATGGGCTTAGGAAGAAGAGGAGGTGACTGAAAAACATTTAAGAAGAATAGATAAAATTAATGCCTTACAGGAAATCAGATGAATGTTCTGTTGTAGTTAATTTCCACTAAACATAGCAGAGTATGACTGGAATGGAGACAGTGACGGTGAAGGTAAAATTCCAATAATCTCCTTTCATTCTTTGATTGTCTTTCCAGGAAACAGAGAAGTTACTTCAGCCTCTTTCAACTGGCAACAAGTGCACAATAAATGTTTTGTCATTTAGTGATAACCCAAATGTGCAACACTCCACGTACCACGATGTTTTGAGTTTGGATACTATCACGGGGCAAGAGGCCCATCCATCACTCTGTTTAGACCACACAGAGTGTTACTGGCACTGCATCAAGGTTAAAGATTCTCTCGAGTTAAAGTGTCCCTAAACTGATGATCAAGATCTCTGCTGTCTCTATACCATCAAATGTCAAACAATTTTATTTTTTCCATTGAAAAAAAGATTACAAAAAGCTGATGAGTTTAAAATAATGAAGGCTTTGATTCTTGTACAAGTGTTTCCAGGCATGTTGCTGAAAAAAACTAAATGAGAAAATTACTTTCCATATTCAGACGATATTGTAAGCTCTCCTTCTTCTCAGGAATGAAGCTTTATTATTTTGGCAGATTTTATGCTTGTATGTGAAGAAATGGTTGAGCAGTAAAACTAATAAAGCCTAGTTTCTAAGGATTTGCATACCTTAACACTACTAAAACAATAATCCTAGATCCCTGATAAAGTTTCCAAAGTGCCCCTGGACCAGAGGTAGCACAGGTTATGGCTTGCACTGACCCACATGCACACTGATTAGTAAGCCTCATCTATGATGACGGTTTTCTGACTGGATGTTACCAGAAAAGATACAACAGGGGAGCACTGCCTGCTTTTTTACATCAATGGCTCAAAAACTTTTCAAGTGTACCAGCAGACAAATAGCATAATCCACATGAACTCTATTTCCCTAGGAAGTTGGGTTAAGCAGAAGACTTAACTCAAACCTTCAAAGATTAGACTGATCAGTTCACAAAACAAAACAAACAAACAAACAAACAAAAAAAAAACAACCTGCAGCATGGATAAAAGATTTGGATTTTTTTCTAGGCTGTATACAACACATGCCCTGGCTATCTTATATATTTTGTTAGAGACCATAGAGTGTCTTGCATTTTCAGGCTAGATGGGTTCAAGGACAAAGCAGCAAAACAGCAATGTTCAATAGGGAAATCTGATGTGAATTAAAAGATGAAAAGTCAGTCACTATAAAAAAAGTTTTCTAGTGAACATCACTGATGTGATGAATTTTTTTGGAAGGCCATACATATTATCATTCAAACAATACAAAGTGTCTACATGTGCCATACTTCTATCAGTCTTGCCTTATAAGGTAGAAGAGACAAATGTCATACACACTCTAACTGCTTAAATACCAGATGCTAATACAAAATGAAGTGCCAGCAGAGGAGTTATGGAATCACAAGGGGTCATGGATACCTTTCTGAATCTCTCCCTGTGATCTTCCTTTCACCTTTCCACTATCTTCCCTTTGAGCCTTCAATGGATGCCATTTCTGTCTTGTTATCTCAGCCACACAGAGACTTTGGCAGACAGTTTCAAATACCTCCTGCCCGGTCACCCCTGCACCACCTGTCTGAAACCTGTCTCAGTTTACTCTAAAAGTCAAAAATCTCTTTACATTTTCTACAGAATAGTTACTTCCCTCAGTCAGCAAAATCCCAAATATCCCACTGTGAATGTGGCACTAGCTTATGATTTTTTTTGTATCTGTAGAAGGATATAACATGCTCCAGTGTGCTTCATCCTGGCTTTGCCTTAAAGGCTTTCTTGTGAAATATGTTGAACCAACAGTTTTTCTTATAGCATATACATCTGGGTCCCTTTCAACTCAACATATTCTATGATTCTATGATCTGAGTTCCTGTTTTACTGGAAATGTAATATGCATGACCGTGGTATTTTTATCCTTGTCATTAATGTGTGCATAGGATTACCAGAAGGCAACTCCTTCAGGTAACACCTATTTGACAATTCCTAGCTGCTAACATTTCTACCATTAAAAGTAATGATAAAAGGCTGTGCTTTGTGAGACCATGATCTAAATTAATTAAGTAGCCTGGTGTCGTTACTTTTTATCTTATAGATTACTTCAGATTGCGGCCCCCCTGCAAGGCATAACCCAAGCACGCAGGAAGCTGCACTGTAAAAAAAGAGCTCATAGCCTGAACTGCAATCAGAGGGAATCAGAGGAAGAGTTATGAAAAAACAAGGAAAAGTGTGACTGGAAGAAGATACAAGATACATCTGTACACAGTGAAAATAGTCAGAATATTTAATATTTCTTCTTCAGCCTCCATTCCGCCTCATCAAGAAAACAAATAACTGCACTTCTTGACCAATATTAACTAGTCATCACCTGTGGCTAGCCACAGGTGTAAGTCACAGAGGAAGTAAAGAAACTGAAAGAAGAGGTGTTTCTCTTGTGTTGATTTTGTGAATAATAAGGCAAGGTGCTTTTTTTTACAGACAGGGCCACATAAAAGTTCATAACAACACAAGCAAGGCTGACACCGTTGGCAGAAGGCAAGGGAGTAGCAGTGAGTTGTGGAGGACCTGAAGAGTAGAGATAAGAAGCAGCAATCCTCCCTACTGAAGGGCTATGCGAGAGAGGGCTTTCAGCAGGAACTAAACACCAGCACTGGATCTGAGCAGACAGCTGGACAGCCACAGCCACCATCACAGGATGGTTAATGGTAACACCTTATGCCTGAAAACACTAACAACAAAATTACACATTTCCTTTCACTGTTTCCAGACTTGGTCATTTTTTCACTTAAAAACAAAACAAACAAAACAAAACACACACACACAAAAAAAACCCCAAACAAACAAAACCCAAACTTTTTCAAGCAGATTATAAGCACTGGGACAGAGCGCTTTTCCAGACTCAAGAGTCATATGAAACACTACTGCAGCAATTGATCTCAAATATTTTATCACAAAGTTGACAGTTCATGCATGGCATTAATTGAATTATAACTACTGGAAAAATTCCCCCCATCCCCCTTTTCACCTTTTCTTAGTTTAGCCACCACCCTCTTCCCCATTTGCTGTCTCCCCCTCAAAAATCCTCACTGTCTCAGACAGTTCTGTGAAGAACCTGTTTTAGTAACCAGTAAGGTGCTCCAAATGCTTCATCATGACACAGATATTGCCAACACCTCAATGCAGAGGTGTTTCTGGTGGAGTTTCTATTTTGTCATGCAGTCTCCCTGCACAACGGGAGCCACCTTATTAAAAGAATCCATTTTGCTGACACTCACAACTGAGAGGAGCTTTCCCTGGCATTTGTAATTGGAGCTCCAGTAACTGATTGTCCTGAAAGATGATATGAAGAAACTACTCTAGAAGGAATTAGCTCTTGGTTAGGAGCTAGAAACAAAGCAAAGTGTTTAAATGCCATGAAATCAAGGAATGCTCCACCGACCAGTTTGGAAGAACAATTCTGTACGGATCAGCTTCCTGAAACACAGACACAGAAGGATGCAGAGACCAGGTTCCAGAAAGCTTCTGCCTGTCTATCTGTCAGTGGGGTTGGCAGTATCCAGGCAGACAGGTTAGTGATCCCCTGATTCAGCTCCCTTGCAAAGTCACACAAAACTTCACCTTTCCTCAGATACAAAGTCCTAAGCCCTACCAACAAAATCAGCAAAACCCAGTCCTTAGCCAGACACATTTCTCCTTTTCAAAATCCATTTGAGCCATTTAATCATCACAAATGTTGCCTTTATCAAAACTGTCTCCAGTCCAGATTCTCAATACTATCTGGCAGAGTAATTGAAATCCAATGTGTGCAGAATGGTACTCTGCTCCACCAAAGGTCAGATCTCCTCCTGAACGTTGTCTTGCCCTATTTTTAGACTTTAGACAAAGCTTTTTGCCTTCAAGAAATGTCATAGGCTCCAGAGGTTCTCTTCCATTTCCACCTCCATCTCCAAGTGAGAACACTCTTTTGTTTTGCCAGCCAGCCCCAACTGAACAAGCTCTCCTCTTTTTCTATTTTTTTTTCCGGTCCCTTCCCACGATATTGACACCCACTGCAAGAACACTGTAATGATCCATTTGTGCCCTCTGCAGCTATTCGGCCTTTTCAGGGCTTTGCAACATTTGTAGACTTCCCCTCAGGACAGCTGCCCCATACGGGGTAAAACTAAGGTAAAACCAGTAACAGCTGACAGCCTGAAAATCAAAAGGTTCACACAGTACGTTATCAACATTTGGAGCGTTAGGCAACCTTTAGTACTTATACTATGTACTGAGATCATACAATTGCATTCTTTGTCTTAATATCATGCACAAAACAAACCTGATGGTATCTTATAAGCTTTTCAACTTCTATGAAGGCAAAAATCACTAATCCATGCCAGTACTGTGTGGGAATTTCCAAGAGGCTTCCCAAGGAGAAAAAAATTAGCGATAAAGAGCTCCCTCTGCTCCTGTACCCTCTCTCCTTCAAAATGCTGCTGAGCATGCTAAGGTCACCTCAAAACCAGCTCTGACCAGTTATTCAGTGGCTCTTCAAGAACAAAATAAATATTGAACACTTCAAACCACTGGTCATATTTATTATTTACCCTAACTTAAAAGGGGAGTGGACAACATAAGAGACTGCTTTGTCAAAGCTACCACAGTAAAAAAAAAGAAAAAAAAAATATATATATATAAAAGATAGGGTGCAAACTAAGAGTTGTTGTGACAACTGGATAGTGTCTGGTACAGGGTTTAACACATTATAATTTTAGACTACACCAAACAGTTTCATGAGGATCTTTGTTACCTGAAATCAGATAGATGCTGATGGAGAAGGAAATTTGTGATATTCCCAACTGACTGCCCACTTGTAGGATAAATGCTTTTGAGACCCAGAGCGCCAAACAATACACCAAACTACAGTTTACCTTTTTTGTTTGTTTGCTTTACCAGACTGACTGTGGCTTGCTCACTAAGCCTCATTCACTCCTCTGCCTTCCTTTTATTTTGCTCTGTATTGCAATGTGCAGTAAAATGTTGTTAAACAATTACACTTGTGAATGTTGGGAAAAAAGTATCCTTTTGAAATCATTCCGTGGGAACCAGCAGAGGAGTGGCACACAAGAACCAAAGGTGATTCTCTCCACCCCCTCTGTAACTGGGGCTCTTTAGAAGTGAATACCAGGCTTGAATTTCCCTTTTGTTGCAAATACATGCCACTCTCAATTTTAAAGATCTGCTCCAGTAGAACTACTGCCTCTGCATTCTTTTAAACTATTGTGAAGAAATATGAACACAGAAAGATCTATTTTTATATCAATATTCTAGAGGCACATAAAAGGGAACCTAGCTTCTCCCTCATGATTTACACAGTCAATAGAAAGCTTTAACTAAGTTCCAGTAACATTATTCAGTTGAATTTGGTTTATTGTATAGCAAACATATGTGAGCTATAAATCTCAAGAAACAAAAGAATCTATTTAGCTGTAGGCACTTTTATACCACCAGTAGGCTTATGTATGCTTTCAACATTTTGTCTGTTCAGTGCTAATGCCAATGGATTAGGCAGATTAGATATGCCTACCAGTGCAGCTCCCCGATAAATTACAGGCTTTCTATCCACAGCAGGCCTTCAATAATTCCAATTTCTGTGGAAATGAAAATGTGTCTTTGGAGCAAAAGAAAGCCCTCTGTCATTGAGCCATTCACAGAAAGTTTTGTTAGTATACACCCATACATCAAAGCATGCCTGTAGCTCTGTAAGTCACCCTGGGAACAGCAGGACTAATGAAGTCTGGTTTCCTGCAGAGTTATATCCCACTTTTAGCACCCACAGCGTAATACAGACACTGAGCCCTCCAGGGCAACACAGCTGTATTCCCTATGCTCCCTCCCAGCAATTGTTAATCGCACAGTACCTGAATTTCTCCATCATACTCTCTCCAGGTGGCCTCCCACAGCATTTTTCCACCACCTCCTCACCACACCTTACCCCCTTGCTAGTCATCACTCTCATCCTCCTCCTTCTACCCAGCTCCTGCCAGCCTAGTGCTACACCTGCACTGACGAGTGATCAGCACCAGCTGAACATAATGAATTAGACCTGAGCTCTGTCACCTGCAGTCAGGCAGGAACCCCTACACATTGGGCAATGAGTCCAACATCCTTAGAGGGAAGATGGATGGACAAAGGAATACACAGGGTGGTTGCACACACTATGTTTTCTTCAAAAGCTAAAAATCTAGTCTCTTCCAAAGGCTACTGAGACGCTGGCTGGTGCTACTTTTCAGGAAACACATTAGCGTGACAGATTTACCAGAAAATTCACCTTTCAAAAATGTCCCGAGATAATTATTTTCATTGCACAACTTCTGCTTTTGGAAGCTTATCTGCACAGCTAACTCAAAAGAGAGAAAATAGCCAGGAAACGTGTTACTGAATTTTATATATTTTATTGAATCCTTTAAGAAGCCACCTAAAAATGTCAGTGCTGGTTCCTCAGACTGAGGTCCTCAGCCCTATCTTTCACCTACAGAAAGGCCTTGGCAATGACAGAGGAGGGTGCACTATGCAATTCTTCCAAAAAAATGGGCTTGTGGCATGCTTTTCAGTTTCCTCTAGCTGCGAGAGATTACAGCAGTATCAGCAAGAGATTGAACAAGGTTTTGGCTGCTGTGTTATGACAGACATCTCAATAGCAGTCAAACAGTTTTTGTGTTTGTATTTTTATCTGTGTCATGGAGCCTAAAGCAAAATTTGCTGCGTGGAGGAAACATGAAATCCAAAAAAGTAGGAACTCTTGGCAAAGCCAACATGGGTAGCTGGGGGCAAGCCTACAGGATCCAGCCTGTCTTTTGGTATCTTTGGACAGGTTGTCCCATGAAAATTAAATAAAAAGCAGGAGCAGAAAAATGGGGACACAGTCATGGATATGCTGAGTGTGCCTATATGCTTTGCATTGGAATAAAGGTTATTTTTTTACCACCACCCACATAAAATTTCCCACTGCCAGACGAATTACTCAGCTGAAAACTGGGAGCCATCAAATTTACACAATGGGTAGAGAGAAAAATATCTACATACTTATCACAGAAAAGTATTTATCTGTGATTATAGTGGCCACCACCCACTTTCTGAGATTATGAATAAGCTGCATTTCTATGGAAAGCTATTAGCACTAATTACTGTGGCTTGTACGGCTTATTAGGTGTCTGTGGATTTCATAAACTTCATCAGAACCACAGCCCTCTTCAGCACTTCCACCTGTACTGGTACACAAAGTAATGGGAATTGCTTTTGGCTGGGTACCACCAGTTTCTACTGGCAGAAGTCAGGGCTCGAACACGATGCCTGCCCCGTTCTTTCTTCCCTTCCTTTACTTTCATCCCCTCTCTACAACCCAGGAAGGCATTACCTTTTCCTCTAGAAAAAGCCATGCCTTTGAAGGACAACATCAATATAGCTTGTTCTAAATTAAAAGAGGCATTAAAGCAAACAGTACTACACACAGTAGAGGATTCCCCACATTTGTTGAGATTCCCAGTTGAATTTTTTTCATCAGAGGGTTCTGAATGTGTTCTTAATTTTTGATTAGTTGTTGATGATTAAGCTTGGCATAATTACTTCTTTATTTTCAAAATGTCAAAATTATACATTTAATTATTTCTTAAAAATGTTTTTATCAGAAGTGTTGTAAAATGCTCCTTGTCTACAACAAGTTTTTGGTTTAGAATTTATGTAATACAGACAAAAATATTCTCCTTCAAAGAGTCCTGTATCAATGCTAATGATAACTAACAATAGTAATTTATAATAAATCCTCAGACAAGTTAGAATTTTAGAATCCATTGATTCTTATAGACATAAACCTTTGTCTACTAATAATATGAAATTAATTCATTTTTTTTTATTTTTCCTGACTCTATCTAGCACAATTTAGCTTCCTCCTAAAATATTGCAGTTCTTGGTAATTTTTTGAATTTTGCCCTGATACCTAGAATTGCAAAAGCTAAAAATATTAAAATACCCTATATCAAGAAAGAATTATATATATATATATATATATGTCTATTAATTCACCGTAGCAAAAACTGAGTAGAGTTCAGAAATTAGTTCAAGCTTTCCAGAATCACAGTATTTTGTATTCTATTTTGTATTCAAACAAAGCCTTGTCAAACAGAACTAACCACGATACAGAAGGATGAAGTAATTTTTAAATGTATTATGTTCTTTTCACTGAGCGTTCAGTCTGTTCAGCTTAGTGCCAACACAGGCTCTCCTTAAATCCTGAACTGCACTCATGGCATAAACTGCTGATTATATCAAAGGAACCTCCTCCTTGCCAAAGTATTTGATACCTGGCTGGCATTTTCCCTAGGCAAGTGTGTTTTGCAAGCTCTGTGAACTGTGTTGCAGCCTATGCTATTTTGGTTGTATGATAGTTAGAAGCAGTAGCTGAGACAGATCCAAGCCTGTCATTTTCTAATCTAAGTCACCACATGCATCGTGCTTCATCAGTGAGGAAAAATAGAAGTACAGCAGCCGGACGTGTCTTAGGCTGAACAGTCTCTTGGTCATAAAGTGTCCAGGAGACATTTTAATGAAGTCTAATGTCCATAGCAATAATTCTCTTCAGCAAACTCAACTGCACTTACAGACTCATTACAGACAGAGCATTCATCCTCAAAGAAAACTGAAATTACTCTGATTCTGGTGATTGTTAGGTGTAACGCCAGAAATGTTTAGGGAGAGCCATGTTATCCTCTATAGAATCACTTCAAGGCACCTCAGCAAGACAGGCAAAACTAAATTTTACTTTTCTGACGATGAGAAGAAACTAAGTGCTTTTGTCCTCATTCCTGTGCCAGCAATATTTGGAAATAGCAACAGAGCAAGGATATAGGTAGGGCAGGGGTGATAGTAGGAGGGTTATGGGAGGTGGGGAAGTTATGCAGTGGAGAAAGGGTGAGACCTGAAAGAAGTCTGGAGGGATTCCCAAATGTCCCTAGGGAGTGGCTATCAGCAAGGAGTTACAAGGTTCTGAGTAGGGTAGAAGGTTTAGGAGCAGTCAGGGATGATTGGTGCCTGAAACAGGTTTTCTTCTCCTCCCTTCTGCTTAAGCTCCCCCCTTTCTCCTCCCACTCTGACCTCAGTACAGCCGATCCCTCAGCCAGTTGCTTTTCAACACTGTACCTTCTTTCCCCACCTTCTTCCCTGGCAGTAAAAGCACACCGATTCCACTCCCATCACTCTCAGATACCATTCTCCATGCATTTCTTTTCTCCCATTTCCCTTGAGAGTTTTTGGCATATGAGAACAATAATGTGAGCTTGGTGGGACTTGGAGGAGAGAGAACTATAAAATGGATCACAGTGTTCTTTCCTTGCTCTCTTTGCAGGCTGTTCTGGTCAGTTAACACTTTACTCACCATCGGTCAGAATTTTCTCTGACAGGTTTAATTCTTCCTTATAAATTCATAGTCTCCTTTTGAATAATGGATATTTTGAGTCACCAAGTCTCAGGAGTCCAAAAGAAAAACCAAATGAAAATATATATCGCTGATCTTGAAATGGTTCAAATAGATCTCCTGCCCTTGTGCCCACTACACCATTACATTTCTTTACTTCCAAAAATTCCACTTGGAGGCAGAATGTTTTGTACAGAACAACACCACCAAGGGCTAAAAATAAATTGCATATACCTGTGACTGGAAACAGTACATGAGAGCCAGGAAAATCCAAGAAAATGGGGAACGTTTGACAGCTAAAGAAAGTCTCTCAAGTAATATTACTTTGCTGCTACCAACATTATTTAACACAGGAAAATCTCTACTGGTTTCTAGGACATTAGTCCTACAAATCATCCATTTCTCAGCTTATATTTCAAGTCTCATTTGATGCTTTGATGACTGACTTGCCATGGGGAAAAAAATGCCCTTCACTTTTCTAAACAAGCAGCCTACTCGTTGTCCTCAAAATCTTCTTAAGAGAAGTGTGTACATTTGTGTGTATATAAAAACTTTACATTGAAAGCACAGTTGTATTAATTTTGGTTCATAATTTCCTGCTTCCCTTGACAATACAAAATTATGCTGCCTAGAGTGATGTAAATTGGGAACCATAATAACTAATTCAATTTTTAATGCCTCTCCCTTTCTCTAGCATCAATTATCTTCCACAACACCACAGTGTCATCGAAAAACATTAGGAGAAATTCCGCGCAAGAATGACTTTACAAGGAAAAATCAAGAGGATGCACGAAAAAAATATATCTGATTACAAAGACTGTGTAAACCAAGACTGTGTAAACCAAACCAAATGAGATCAGTGTTCCCCAGTAGCTTATAGTGGTCCTCTTTTGTGCTTTTTCCCATCAACATAGAGAAGGTTTTACAACCCCACACTCCCTGAAATAACGTAGGTTAATACTGGAATAAACACTCTGGGTCCAAGTTTCAGCCAAAGCCTTTTCAGGCTGCTCTAGAAATTCAGACCAGCTAAGAATCATTCTTGGCATCCATGAAATGTATAATGTTGGACCCTTTTTTGAAAAGCAAATATAAAGTGATTGAAAAACACTTCCAAACAAGCATAACTACATTTTACATTCACATCTGCATACAGAGATCATGAACAGTGCACTGCAATGTAGATTTGGGCTTCATAATACGAGGGCTACCATAAATTAACTACCAAGTAAGGAAATAAATTTAAAGGTGGACAGACAAGCAGAAAGAAATGTAAACCATGCACAGAAGATAATATAAGTTATCTTAAAACTGCTTGGAATGGGAACATGAAAAAAACCTTGACTGCTAATCAGAAGAATGTGCAAAAATTTAAACAAGTTATATGACTATATATAAAGCCCACACGTATCAAAAACTCAAACACTTGCTATGTAGCAACATGCTGTACTCCCCTTCTTTTAAAGGCATTGATTTGTTTTTTCTTGAGAAGGAAAGCCTTACATTATCCTGATGAAAACAGTGGGTTTGATTTTTCTGATTCAAGATAACAAAATGCCTCAGATAAATCCTCAACTATAAACGTGACATTGTATTATTTTGCATTAGTCTAAAGAGCCCTCTAGTGTTCACCAACCCCAGCCCATAACACATTATTTCAAATGAATAAAGAATTTCATTGCAAATCCCTGTCTATTAGCTCTACCAAACACCTCGTGCTAAGGGAAAGAAAGTAAATTTTAGGCACTAGGTGATACATCTGGATGAAGAAAATAATTCAAATTCCATAGTTAAAATTTTCATCGGGACAATATTTTTATATTGCTTTCTGTATAATTTTAAAGGACCCACGGGTTTAAGCAGCATTTCAGTAAACCATTAATTATATTCATTGGTACATATTTATTTACATGTAGAAAAAGAGCTTTCAGTTCATAACATTATCTAGCTCTCTCATTCAGTCACCCCGGTGGAAGTCAGTGACTAATGGGTCATGCTGCAATTACCTCCAAAGAGGTATTTTTTCTATAAAGGTTCTATTCAGTTAAGTTCATGAAGGACCACCCCAATCCAGTTTAAGCAATGAACTGCAAAAACCTTCAGACCCTGTTGTGGAGAAAAGGCAATATTATGCTAAGGTTTGTTATTCAGTCACATGTCCCACTCCCCCATCTGGGTCCAAAAAAATTGCCTGGGGAGATAAGTTATGAACCACACCACAACATACCTCAGTGCTACCACAGGCTGTAGAAAAACCATATAGAGAATATGCCTTCAAGTTCCCTATCCACCATCTGAGAAAGGATTTTAACCCATTCCTCCACTGAAAAAAAAAGATGCAGGACAGAGATGCATGCTATCCATAAAATAGCACAAAATACATTTTGCCCAGAGGGAGTCTGCTGATAGACACACAGTTTGTGTACCTGAAGAGTGACATATATTTTGGACATAAAGAAAGAACAGCCTCAGATATTCAGGGAGCTGAATTAGACAGCCTACTATGTATCACATATATTTTTTGCGAGATTCACACAGAAGCAGCAGCATCTCACCTGAGGGCACCAAGTTGAGGAGGTAAACCAGTTTTTCAGAAGTATCCAGCCCTCACGGTTTTTAGAGTGAACTGATGGGTCCAGGGAAACACCTTATTTAAATGCACACGAACCGAGTCATCAGAAAATCTTGACCTTAACCTTCTCGCTTTCATAGCAAGTCTTGCCCCTTAAGCTCTATACTTACTTTCCTCTCCAGAAAGTAAGTCTTGTATCTTGTGATAGAAGGCTGCACTGGGGCCTGATCTGAGCTAAAGAAAGGTACAGTGCCTATCTGAGCATGAAACCCCGCAACCCTACAGACACAGAGACTCCATGACGTAAATGTAAGAAAACTGCCTCTTCATAGCCTTTGCACGGATTAACAATCTTTCCTTTAAATGGGTTCCCAAGAATTAGATAATGCAAGGTGAGTAAACCTTCCTATAGATAAAATCGTCTAATTTGATCCACTCTGTAATGTCTAACACCTTGAGTTCACGTTCATGAAAATGTTTAGCAGTACAGTATTTGTTATTGAATCTTCCAACCCCCGCCAGTAACAAGCACAGTGGATTTACCAGTAAAGGGTGATTGACAACTACCACAGAATGAATACCAGTCCCTTTTCTAAGGGGAAACTGATTCCCATCCAAGCAGCTGCAATATCAGAATGAAGTTGGTACAAAATTGAAACTTATTTCCTTTTCTTATCCTAATGTCAGCAAGCTACTGTTAGTTACACCTTAGAAACACTATCTTGTTGGCTGTAATCGTGACCCAGATGTGAAAGAAAAATATCGTCTCTGCACTTAAAATAAGAAACTACTTGTACACTTGCAAACTCCCAGCATCGTGCAAAATTTCATACCCAGACTCCTCATGTACCTTTCAAAAAATCAAACCAAAACAAATAAAAAAAAAAAAAAAAAAAAGAAAGAATGAAAAAAGAAAACCAAAAAGCCTGTAAAGCCCCCAAACCTCCTCTCTAGTTTATCTGAAATTTATCTTGTCTTTACAGAAGCACAGAGCCCTTGACCTTAGCAAAGGTAAATCATTGGATATAACACTGCCATTATCGGAGACTTTCTCGAGAGATTATGAGTTTACTTCAGCTCTTACAATTCTCCTAGACTGCACTGGGCATCCAGAATTGTCCAGGACGTGGTACCTCTAACCTCTATGACAGGAGCAGTCTAGAGGATAATGTCATGGCAAAGACAAAACTACAATGTTCTTTAAGCTGTAAAAGCACAATTTGTGTGGACAGAGTGGTTGCACTGGTACTTTTACACCACTTTAACTAGCTTTGATGCAGCTCTTGGAAGTGAATTTAAAAAAGATCCTCAGCTTGCAGGATACTTGTTCTCAGCAAGAGAGGTAATTCTTCATCTACAGCAAAGCATTTTCTTTAGAGAGATAATGCAATAAATACCAAAGTATTTTAACATTTTATTCCTACTTCTTTCATAATTTATAGTACATTTTTATACCCACTTCACAGTTGCAATTGAAAAAGGGCAAGAAATGTAATGTTGTAGTGAAATCAAGGTTAATATATTAAATACTTGTACAAAAAGATTTCTGTAACTTCATTATTTTTAGAAAGTCTGTGTAGAAGTTTTGAGAATCAAGTGTGATTGCACAGACAAGACTGATATTCGTCCTCAAGATGTGCAAGACTCATGTCAGAGTCTCTTTAGATTTACTATAGACTAATGATATATTACGTACAATCAGAAACACTGGTAAAATAATGTGATCAGGAGGCATAACATCAGCCTTTGTCTGAGATCTGTTAAGCAAGTTAGACACGTTAAAAGCCATTTCATGACTGCTTGTTCACTTTCCCATTAGGAGGACTGCAGAATGTGTAACACAGTCTTAACCTCCTGATTCTTGCTTCAGGAACTTGAAAGCACGTTTTTGTGTTGCAAAAGGACAAAAAGTGTAAATTATTTTAAATATGGAATGAAAATGGCAATTCATTTATCTTGGTTACGGAGCATTTGTACAAAAACTTTAAAACTGTTTATCATGTTTATAATGTCCTAGCACAAGCTGATTATCTAAAAGTAAATGAATTTTATGTTTCCTGTGAAATCAATAAAATCATCTAAGGATAATAAGAAAAAGGGAAATATATTAAATCTGGAGTGAATTTAAGTCTATTGAGGTCATTAACTACAAGGTCAAAGCGCATAGGACTTTATGAAGAACAACAGTACCAAAGAAGAAAACCTTGTTTTCCCAAGGGAAATTTACTGCTACTTTACTATTATTATTTTTTCCATGTAAACTAGAGTTCAGTTCTCAGTGTCCTGTTATGATTTCCCTCTTCCTGTAACCTCCACTAGAAAATGAAAAGCAGCATGAAAGAAAGCAGACTGACACTAGAACAAATTAATTATGATGCTCTGACACAGGAGATTGGCTTGTTTTATTATATTAAAAATAATGCAGATTAATTTTTAAGAACCCTACTGGTCCTAATTCACAGAAACTATAGATGCCACAAGGATATTTTGTTAAAACAAGCAATAATTTCCAAGATCAAGAATTAACTGAGCATGCCATTATTTGACAGGAATATTTTCAAATACTTACAGGACTCAAAAAGATGTTTGACAGCTGTTATCAGGTCAACTGTCACAAACACAAGGTTTCATTTTCACCAAAATTATCAACCAAGACACAGCCAAAACTATCAACTCCTCTATCCCCTGTGAAAGACAAACTATTATATACCAAATTTATTCAACATTTTTTCCTCTCCTCCTTAAAAAAAATAGGTCAAGGTAAGGAAAATACATGGACTACTGATCCCTATTGAGAGGTCACTCTGCAGGGGGCAACTCAAGTAAGCAAGCACATTTTCTTCACCTGAAAACTGAAAACCATAGTATGAATATGCATCTTCTACAAATGCTTTAAAAAGAACTCTAATGCTGTAGTTACAAAGATTACAAGTGGTTCTGTCTTCATCTCTTAAAAGTAAATTGAACAGAAATAATTTGCAAACTATAACTTCATACTTTCTGTTCCATGTTTGATTAAGATGAGGAGATTTAAATACTTGCCTACGATTCTTTCAACCCATTTCAAGTGAAATAAAAGTCAGACATTAAAAACTTTATTACTGTTTCATGTAAAATCAAGTGTGAACTGAACTCCCAGTTGAAACCAAAGCTAGTCCAAAGTCTGTGGAGCCCAGACCACAGGGAGATGTTGCACAGTGGCAGCATATGCTACTACCATCACCCTGCCTGGCAAAATCACTTTGTAGCCCTGTTACTCAATGATTACCTCCATCTACGTAGCCTTTAAAGAAAGGAGCCATCAGTCCTTCACAGACCCCACCAAGGGGGAACTAGGAACTAGGAAACTAGTTGGATTATATAGAATTAAGAATGGTGTGATATTAAAATTCAGATCTTCAGAGCAGACAGTAACAGAAAACTTGCAGCCAAAATCCTGGACCCTCCAGAGGCAGATGGAGTGCTCACCTCTAAGCAGTGGCTGCTGTCCTGGTCCACCAGTGCTATTCTGATCATGAGTCCAGGGCCTGCCTGCAGCTTTCACAGACTTCGGACAAGTGCTGTTTTAATTCCTTGCTTTTACATGGCAATATATGGCATGATCAGCAATATTTGGCACATAAATCTCTAATCTTTAACTAACATTGTGAAGCCTGGTTTTAATCAATTATTAATCACAGTCTCGTACCTGTGATTGTTCTTCCCACAAAAATACACTCAAACCTTTATGGTCATGCCTTCAAAGCACGCGTTTACCAACACTGACATAATAAAAGAGAAAAGAATGTGCTAGAAATCAAAGCTCCATACATGAGAAACAAGTTTTCACCTTTAAAATAAACATAAATGGAAGGACAATAGGAATTGGGAACTCTGGAAAATGTTCTTTGCAAAACTCACAATATACACTTAACTGTTTGCTCAAAGTTTAACTAAAAAGTAAAAACAAACAAAGAAACAAACAAAAACAACCAAAACCCCCCCACACACACACAAAAAACTCCTCTGGAAAACAGTTCAAGGGGAGTAAACGGATAATAAATAAGCAAAGGAGAAATCACTGCTCAGTGGCATTTACTCAAGAGATGGACGTAGAGAGGCACGAGCTCAGTAAATCCACTCACCCTCCAATATTCTGGATGAGGAGAGCCCTCAGGGGACAAATATTATCTCCTGCCACTCCAGGGGTATCACCATATGCATGTTCTCAATCACCCTATTCATCATACCAGTTTAGTTTCTCCCTGTTCTTTAATTCATTCCCATGTCCCTTCACGAACTAGTGGGATCTCCTGAGCTTTTATAAATTAATACACTTAGCAGGCTGGTGGGAATCTGAATCATCTATAACATAAAATCAGTGTATTTGAATGTTAAGAACAACCAAGCATGAGTTCCAGTTTTTAGGAGACATCTGTAATAACAAAATAAAATAAATTACAATTCCAGTATGTCTACTTTAACTATGTAAAAAAAAAAATCTAATGTTTTATTCAATAAATAAAATGTAGAGCTATTACTCATATTGCTTTACATTTAGGTTCAAGGCCACACAGCCAGCTAATCTCTGTGGATACTGCAAAATCCTGGGATTAAAACTGGGCTTTATTGACACACACAAAAAGAGAAACATTTCATAACAGAGCTAAAATAACCCA
Organism: Empidonax traillii; assembly: GCF_003031625.1. Lineage (NCBI taxonomy): Eukaryota > Metazoa > Chordata > Aves > Passeriformes > Tyrannidae > Empidonax > Empidonax traillii. The sequence continues at coordinate 1,063,200 of NW_020955418.1, read as the reverse complement.
GAGGTATTCAAAATAATTAAAACATAGTATTTTGTTTTGTTAGTGGCAAAGTAGTTGTAATTCTTATTAAATTTTCCTTTTTTTTTTTTTTTTTAAGAAAGGAATGTACCACTGAACTCAAAATTTATTCATAGCATAATTTGTTATTTTCAGTATTTAGATGTAATGTAACACAATGTCTCTAACATATTCCAATCTGGTGCAACTGCAGGCTTCCCCAAAAAAAGGGCTCCTGCTTGCCTCCTTCCCCTCACTCCTCCCTTCCTTAGCTTGCTCTCCACCAAACTTAATAACTGTGCAGCCACAAATTAAGACAGTCCAGCAAGCTCATCTGACAGAAAATTTAGTCAGCCTTCTGCCAGCCTCCAAAAAACAAAGAGCAGTTTTCATCAGACCATTTACTGAACTTATCTTGCCCCAGGAAGAGAGGAAGAATATGAATTGGTAGAGAAATGTAAGAGAAATTCACTCCTTTCTATGGGAGTGGCAGTTGTACCAGACAGCATCAGATCCAGCCACGTGCTCAGGGCATATTTTTAAGTTAAAACTGACCTAACTACATCTTGCCCCCCAAAAGGAAGATGGTCCTGACTTCTCACTTGTACCAGAATAGCACTGGTGTAGACATGTGACCTGCAAGGTCTGGGCACTGATCAAAGCCTTAAATGACAAAAAAAGGCCTGATTCCTTCCCAACTTGTCCATGTCTATTATCCAGTTAATCATGCTACTAAAGAGTGCCAGCAGTAGCATAAGAGAGAGCAGCAGTACTTGGTGGGTGGCCAGGAGGACGACAGGGCCACTCCTTCCAGCAGAAACACAGACTGAAGGTATTCCCATGCAAAATCGAGGACAAGGGCAATTCCTCCGACGGCCCAGAGCGAGGTAAGGAAGGAGAGGAGCTCCACCTTGTGAGGCCAACAGGCACCAACCAGCATGATCGCTCTCTGTAATCCTTAAGCAGTCCCCGTTGCAATGGATGAACACCCAGACAGGCGTGAAACTTTCCTGTGTTTGAGTGGGTTTTACAGTTTCCACATCTTTCCACTCACCCGTATTGCTCATTTTCCTCTGACAGTTTAATGAATGATATCAAGCAATCCCGTTAAAGCAGCATCCCTTTTGCAGTAAAGAAATAGTTCTCTTCCTAGTCCACTATTATTTACTAAATAAAACCAATCATTTCAATTAATCTGCTTTTTGCTTTTTCCCCCCCCCCCCATCATCATTTATTGTACACTGGAAACATCTGCAGATCTAATGCCATATGATTGTAGAGTAACTGTACATGCAACACTTGTCCTTTCACCCGTCTCCTCATCAGCTATAAACATCAATTCATTTTTTAAATTACCTATACATCTGCGTTTTAAAATATCTTGAAACACTTGAGTTCTATTGGACTTTCCAAAAGTATCTGAAAATGTTAATTGTCATAAACAAATATAGACAAGCATATGTATTATACAGTATTTGCCAGACTAAAATGCAGCACAGAAAGCAAAGCGGCTCAGTTCTCAGTTCCACAATGACAGAGAACACAAGCAAGGAAAAAACCTGCATTCTAAAAAACAGTTTTCAAAAGTCTCAATATACTGTAAGGATGAAACGTTTCCTTTATATGAGCAAAAGACAGAATAGAAATTATTAGAAGTCTATGAACACTGCTTATGCTAGCCTTGACAGAAGAACTCCAAGCACAAAACTAGGTATTCTTAGAAAAAGGTAGAAGCCAACACCTAGTAGCAGTTCCAAAGAAGCTGTTTCCAACTGCTCTGAACTGTTTGAATTAATTTTCATGACCGTTTTTCTGAGGTCAGGAGCAGAGACTATGGTAAAGAATGTGATCTGTTTTATTAGTCAAAAAGGAGTATCTAGTTTGGGAAGCATCAGGAATGTTTAAGGGGGCATATTTTGGGGCTTTTTGCAGGTTACTACAAGGAGAATTCCAGATTACTGGGACTAAGTCACAGGAGAAGAAAGAGATGTGTAACTAGCCATAGATTATACAGTTCAATATGCATCACTACACACCAAGTTTGAAAAGCTATCAGTAGTCCTAGCCAGAAACACATAAATGAGAAAGTTTCCACATGTTCATCCAAATCAGTCTGTACATAATGTAATCACAACTCCAGAGAACGAAGTGTGCCTTATCCCACCGCTAACTGCATTCAGAATCTCCTCTTGTACTGTTTCTCCAGGATGGCCTAACTGCATGAGGATCTTTGGCATCAGGGATGCCCACACGAGAAGCAGACTTTGGTACTGCTGGAAAAGTGTGGAAAGATATTCAAGAATACATGGCCTTGCGTGAGTGACAAAAGGACTCTTACAGCTTATCTACATGAAGAATTTACTCTGTATTAATTGAGGGTATGAATATACAGTGCAAACACAAATGCCCAACAACTACTTCCATGTGGAATGAGCCAAACGCTCCAGTATAATGAACTACTTTACATTAAATAAGAATATTCAATAATGCCCAGAACAAGAGCCAGTGCGGAGCTTGTGTACCTCCCACCCTTCTCCCTGGCAACTTCTCCTGGCACTTTCAGGATCAGAAAAACAGAAACTTAAAAACAAAATAAAGTAAAATAAATTCAAAACAGTTTAACTTAGCACAGATTTCCAAAAGTGAGCACACTCTCACTTCACAGTTCATGGACAGCTCATTTACAGAGACATTCATCCTACTGACATCCTGCCAAATCCTGAAATGAATATGTTAGGGAACAGTGAAGATGTTACCCCTTTTTGCTGCCTGCCTCACTTTCTGCAAAGATGGCCATTGCTGCAGCACAGTAAGCAATCTCCACGTGCATTGAGACTCCCCAGTTCACAGTTCACTGGATTTGCTCTCTCTGAACCTAAGTCTGTGCTATTTACCATCTATGAACCATCCTGGCTGCCCAGCAAGTATCTGTGTTGTTCTGCTACCCTTTTGTCCAGCAGACTTAGGAGAGGAGCAGAACAGAGAACAAGACATGGCAATAACTCTTCCAAAACTTAGCAGGGTTTATAAGCCATAACCTTCAGGAAGATAAGTTTGAATATGCTTTTAAAATGTATTAGTTAAACCATAGCTGGAGTTTAAAAGTGTCTGTAAAATGCTTTTGTTTAATTTACTTAAGTAAATTTAATTTACTTTAGAATTCACAAACAAAATACATTTCCAAATAAAAGAATCTGTAACAGATTTGAATGTGATTTAATTAATATACTTTTGAAGTTAGCTCCATCCAATTCATATGCCAGAGTGTCCATGCTGTTAATTTGGAATACTTTTCCTGAATGTTCCCATGTATGCAAGCCTAGAAACTGCTATTCATTGTTTCTGAGACAAAAAATGCAGTGAAGACAGAGGGCTGTGTTTAGCACTGGCCAGGGTAGCTCTGAAGAAGTGCAAAGTGAAAATATTTCAAGAAAGTATTTTTGTAAGGCACTTGCAAAAATGACAAAAATGGCTCTGTTGCTTAGCTCTTTTTTCAGCTAAATTACTTAACCAGATGGAAACCAAGATATGTGACCTTCTGTGCCAAGGAAGGTCACACCTTTTTTTTTTTGTTAATAAAGTTTAAAAGTACAAACTACTCTGAAAAGACACACTAAAGTTTTGGGGAAAACTCAAGGTAAATACATTTTCTAAAGTAAAACTGTCAGGCAATTAGACACACAAAACAGATGTAATCTAACAGCATTCAGATTTCTAAGAAAAGACGTGTGTGATACCACTTGTGTATTATTGATCGTTCTGATGCATACTGCAGGCCAAATTCTTTCTTGGCAAGTCACCTCATAAGCACACCAGCAATAAAAAAAACCCAGAAAATTATTTATCTACACATTTTAAAGAAGAAATAGCCATGACATAACTTTTATGAGAGCCACAGCACTTCTTTTTAATAAGTCTTAAGTTCTGTAGTTAATGCTAGATCCTGCTTCACTTTTCAGCATCTGCATTCCCTCTCATCAAAACTTGCAGCAGATTAGGTGGGGGCCTAAACTTACAAACTGAATTGACATTTACAAGTCAGAAGTGACACACAGTAACCCTCTGCAATTGAGTCACTCAACCTGTGTACACTCCCAGCTGGCTTCAGTAGTGGGATACATCAGGCTGCAATTTACTGTGGACAAAAAGACTTTTCTTGGAGTTGCTCCATTCAGGACTTCTTTAAAACGGTGGAAGGAGGCTTTAGGACCTGACAGATCTTACACCAAATTTTAATGAAAATCAAGCAAAATGTTAATGTTCTGGACATCATTACTTTTCGAGCTCTAAATAGGAATTTTTATGAAACAAGTAGATCTAATAATAAGAAAGAGTACAAATTTCTATTAAGCTTTAAAACCCGTTACAGAGATATCAGCTGTCTTACGTTGTTTAGGTCTACAATCCTGCACGTACTTGTAGAAACCTTAAGTATATGAATAATCCATCTTTATTTGGGTGAGTAAATCAGATAACCACTCTTATAGGTATTTTTAGCACTGGGATTTCAGGATCTACTTCTGAGAGGCAAGAGGCAACTACTTTCAACACACGAGGGTGTTCATGTCACTGAGCTCATGTGTGATCAAGGATCTTGTAATCAAGGCTGCAATCCATCACCAAAAAGTCTAATTCTCATCAATAATAAAAGCTGCTTTACAGAGTAGGTATTAAGTATTTCCCTTAAGGCCTAGCTAAGCATCCAAGGAAGCCTCATCCCACCAAAGGCAGAAGCGAGTGCAGTATGTGTTAATTCATCACAACTTACAGCAGTTTAAAAGAACAGTGGTACAAGCTCATCACACAGTAGGAACCAGGGTAGAGTTCTTTCAAAAAACAAACAGCATAAAGCAAAACTGAGAGTAAACTAGAAACAGACATCAGATTTTAAAAATATCTTTTGGACCTTTTATTTCCAAAGTAATTAAATTCTCGGTGAGAAATGACTAGGCTAAAACTGTCAAACAGTACAGTTGTGTTTATATAACATACATCTCTTTCCCAGCTACATTTTAAATGTGAAAAGCATACTTTTTTTTTTTTTAAATCAAAACCTGGGAAAGTATTTTTGCATAAGCTTTCCAGGAAAGTCAACCACTGGACTAAAATCAAATATAAAACTTTTGTTGAGAAAGGAGAATATTTCATTAAATTACAAATATGCAGAGACAACATTCAGTCACAAAATGATGGAAAAAATTCTTTCCATTTAGCAGCTGCTACAGACTATCACCTATTATAACAAAAACATAACATAATAATTTATTTCAAAACAACTGAACTGAATTAAAGGCATGGGCATTATATTGCATGCTCTCTACTTCTCTCTGATTTTCATACATTAATCTTCAACACCAGGAACAAATGCTTAAAAAGTGTAAGAATGTGTTCTATTCCCCAAAGGCACTTTTGTCCACTTAACTATGCTTGTTTTGTTTCACAAAAGCAATAGATCATTTCATAGAACCACAGGATTTTGACAAGCTTGACAGTTTACGTTTTTGCCAATATTAAAGAGTTTTAGCTTATTTATAAAGTAATTACTTGGATAAGCTAGGATATTTATTTTGAAATATGTATCACCTTCTTGTAAACTGAAGAAATACAAAAAATACCAGCAACAATAAGGTTCTGAAAGCAGAAACAGTCAGAAATGTCTTGTAAAATTATTTATATAAAAGCTGTAGAGTAAAATCTGAAACACTACAGAAACTTTCAAGGAACAGGAACCAACCCAAGATCTATTTTATCAATTAAGTCTTTTAGAATTATCATGAAAATGCAGAGTGAGAATACAGGAGACATCAGACCTGTGGATACTTTACTCTCACTAACACCTCTTTGCCCTAGAACAGGACACCTGCAGTAACAGTTGTTTGGTTGCTTTTTGCTGACATCCTGAAAAGCACAAACTACCCAAGTTCTAAAGTCATCCCCAAAAACTGAAGAAAAGAGTTTTGTCAGTTTTCATGATAATTTTGCCACAATTTTCACAGCAAAACATGCATAATGAAACACCTACAAGTTCACAAACACAGAAGAGAATATTAGGAAGTCAGGAGTCTTAAGCATATATCCAGTATACTTTTGGGTTTCTGTCCTACAGCTGCCTGCCAGAGTTCACAACCTAGCACTTCACCTTAACACATCAGCTGTAGAGTGAGGCTGCTGCTTCATAGACAAAAAAAAACACTGAAGGAGACAGAATGCACATCAGAACTATTTCCAGATAAACTGTCCATGTTAGCAATTACAGGTCCCCTGAGATTGTACAGTTTGATCAGTTTATTCTGCCCTTTCCTATTGATTTCTAGGAAAGATGTTGTTAATTTCCATTATTTTTCCACTGCCCACACAGTAGGGATGGGAATCAGCAGACTTGTAGCCTATTTCCAGGTCTGCTAATAAATAATAATTATACTATGTTTATCCTCATTTTACTATGTCCAGAAATGGGAAAAAAACTAAACAGAAATGCAAACAAAAAAGAGAGAGAGAAATTTGGCATCTTGGTGGTGCTTTCACTTACAGACATTAGCTGGCAAATTCCAACTAGGTTAAGAACATTAACTATCTAGTCTGTGAATTTTCTGGAAAAGTTTAACAAACAGCCCCAGATGCATGTAGGTCATGATGTGATCTTATTCCTGGCAGGTCTATTAGTTCCTTAGGCAACTCAATATTCAAATTCTGTGACTTCCGTGTAACAATTTTGACTTGTATTGGAATTGCTGTAACCGAAGTATTTTACAGAGCAACCTAATATTTATAGTAAAATATCAAGTCAAATAGCATCTTGATACTGTCAGCAGAATAAATAGGATAACTAAAGCACTGATTTTGATGTAAGTGTATAGTCTTGTGTTTGGGTATTTTAATCAGGAAGGCTTAGCCCAACCTTCTAGGCATGACTTAAAATACAATATTAATTGACTTAGTCTAGGCATGACTTAAAATACAATTCCACTAACCATTTTGAGAACTTACATAGTTCCATTCACTGGACATCACACAGAGTCTTATTTTTGGGACAAGCTTCAAAATATCCCTAGAATTATTTTCTCCATATTATGCCTACAAAGCCCAGGTACAGCAACTTTCACTAGTTTGTCTTTAGTGACATAGGAGGTGACTGTCAGATTCACTCACACAGGACTGGAAACTCATCTTCTAGTTCCATACTGAAAAAGCCTTTTCACTTCTTCAAAGATAAAAATTTAGGCAACATTTGGTAAAACATACTTAAATCTTGAGCAAAGGTTTTCTAAAATCCACCAACACATGTAAATATGTTACTTTGTACTAGGAAGACTTCAGGATGAATCTCTGTTATGGCCATTATGAAATATGAAAAAGACTGTTTAAAGGAATAACAAAATTTACAACTACAAGCTTCTCTTCTGTACAGAAAACTGAAAATAAGTTGAGCAACTGTTCAACATCAGTGAGTTTAAATCAGTGTCTTCCTCCACAAAGAGTGGCTGAAGTCCTAGGAGTAAAATTAGGGAGAACTCAAATTCTGCAGAATTGGCTGCAGCCTTCCCAGTAAGTATCAGCAACCTTTCCTTTTGCATGGTAGCATCTCTACTCACTCCTGTGTCAGCACCTTGGTTCCTTTATACCATACCAAAGTAATGAATGCCCTTGAATTTCACTCCTGTTCGTTATTAGAAAAACTGTCCACCTGGTGTTTTAACATGGGGAATTTTACCTATTCATGCAAGCCAGATTGCTTTATCTGGCAATTATCAGAGTGCAGTCTTTATTTCAACCTTTGGAAGAAATTTTTATCACCATGACCACAGTCAGGAATTATTAGTTTCACAGCTTCAGACCTTGCCACATCATTGGAATGCTCTGTACAATGGCACATTTATGAATGATGGGCTTCATCAGCCAGCTACATCCACTGGAAAAAGTAGTGAGTGATCCAGTTCTCTCAGCCTAAATGTAGTCTCCCTTTTATGCTTTCTCTTAAATGTTATTGCATATGGATTCTTCTTGGAATTATGTAATGTCTGCATGTCAGTGCAAATCAATCATGCACCAGACCTTAAAGGAGAGGCATCAATGAAAACTTACTTGGAAAAATGATAAATGAAAAAGTAACACAGTGAAGAAATATAGTGACAGAATCTACAATTACAAAACTTCTCACCTTTGCATAATGTTTAGATTAGGCTGCAGTTCAGCAGAAGCTTCAGAATGCTTATGTTCATTTTGCCCTTCATCTGACAAACAGTTTAGTCCCACATTCAAAATTAGGTGTTAAACCACTTCTCTAAAATAATGATACTGCTATCAAAAGTGATATTTCAAATAAGCATTATCAAATATGCTTCCACTTAAAAGTAGTGATGATATTTAAGTAAGCTTTGCCAATCCATTTCCCCTCAAACATACTTACTTTACAAATGTCTGTATAACAAAAAAGTTGGGGAATTTTCCCTTTGCATACTATAATAATTTAAAATATATCTTTCTAGGTTCTTACACTGCAAACAAACTTTACCTAAATGCCCCCTAAAGATGCATTAACACAGGACAGGAGCAAAACAAGACCTGACTTACAAAACAGTAAATCTTCTGCCCTGTGCTAAACCCCTGCAGCTCTCTACAGGCTTCCTGCAACTTTCCGTGGTGTCCTAAACCATGGTGGGGCTCACCTTACATGAAGAGGAAGCTGGATGCAGAAATCTGTGAAGCTCTGAAGTCTAGCCACCAGAGTGGAAAATATAAGCTTCCTATATTTAAATTGGGACTATTTCAAAATGTCATTGCTGGAATTCTTTTAAGGCTTTTTTTTTTTAACTTTAAAAGTCTTTCTCATCTCGACTCTGCATGTCTATTTACGTGTGTAGACATAAAATAGTTTCCCTAAAGCTTTCAGTTCTGTCATACCAGAATTTCCACCAAGAAGGTCATCAGGACTGAAAGTTTGTAGCCTTTAACCACACAAAACAACACTGCAGTTTCTTGTCTATACTAAAAACATATGTTACAACTATACTTCCAATACTGCAAGTCCTATTAAAGAGATGAATCAATTAAACTGTGCATTATCCAACTTGCATACAAATCCTGCATCAAGAGCTTGACCTGAGCTGACAAAAGTAAAAAAAAAATACAACAGAAGCCATTGAACAAATTCAGGATCCAATTACAGTCAGGTAAATCTAGAGTAAGAGCTCTGAAACAATTAAAGTTACCACAGTGTAAAGTCTGAAGTAACTGGGAACAGAACTTGGTCACCTGGCATTTACTCACTTCACTAAACCTAAAGCCCTGAAAGGGTCAAACAATGAATAACTAGATAATTTGTGAGAAGAAATGCCTAGAGACCCAGGATACAGAGGTGAAATGAGGATAAGTGGTTTGCTTCCATACTGAACTTTCTGGATTTTGTTAGTCTAAGTCAGACCATGGATATTGCTTTAATAAGCCATGAATATTTTCCATGTAAAATTACATTCATTTAAAAATAAGACGTGATTCATACAGAATTCACATGGCAGACCCTGGAATTTTAAAGCAGACTGAATATTACAGCCAGATGTATAAACCTTTAAACAACTTGAGCTGGGATTTCTTTTTCCATATAATAAACGTAATTGTTTCAAGTAGGGACTGTGAACACTTGGATACTTTAATATTTCTTTCTGTATCTAGTTTGTGTATTTCATAGTAAATACTAAAGAACTGAATCTGAAAAGCGCTAAGATTAATCACAGCAGTACTCTCTTCAAGGATGAGAATCTTTTGTAGAGTTGCAATTGCACCTCACATGTGGCAAAGCACACGTAAAGAAAATGCATGTGGAAAATAACTTAAAACGCCTGTCAAAATTACAGAGAGTATATGCTTGAATGAATGTTATCTAGAAAAACAAATGAAACCTTAATTGGGCTGCAGAATATTACTTGTAAGCGTGCAAAATGAAACCAGCATCAAATGCCATTACCACGTTATGTTAGCCCTGGACCAAACCCGCATTCGGAAGCTCCCATTCAAGAGGAATCACAGGCAAATCCCCAAGCTAAGTTCAGTTAAACTTAAAAAGTTTTTGCAGAAGATAACGCAATGAACACACACTCCCGGAGCCAGCAATCCCCTCCTGTTCACCTGGAAGGCGGGGGTGAAGAAGCTCGCCCGCCCAGCCTCGGGAGGAGGAGGAGAGAAGCGGGCTCGGCTCCCTTCCCCGCTCTGGCAGGTGCCCGTCGGTGCCGACCCGGGCCCCCAGGGAAAGGCGAGCGGCCGGGAGTGAGGGGCAGCCGCCGCTGCACGCCGCTCCCTACCTTTGCCTGGCGGCGGTGTCCTCCCGGCTGCGGGTCAGGCGGGACTGCGGGGACCGTGTCCTGTGGGAAGGCTGCCGGCGAGCTGCTCCGAGCCTCCCGTCCCCACTCCAGGGTCCTCCTTCCCTCGCTGCTCTTCTCCCTCCCCCGTCGCACATCTATCTGCCTCCGGCACCCCCTGCGCGGGCGGGGAGCGGAGAGACCGGGGGTGTTCCGAGCGCCGAGGCCGCTGCCGGCGGCGGTCCCGGGAGCCCAGCTGCAGGCGGCGCTGCCGCCGCCTCCCACAAAGGGCAAATTCATCTTCCACGTCCCGAGAGCGGCGGCGGAAGGGCTCCGTGCCGGGTGGGTCCCGCGGCTGCGGGGGGGAGGATCTCACTCGGTTACAAAAAAAAAAAAAAAGGCGCCTCTTGTGTTCTGGAAAATGTCGAGTTATATCACGCCAGGACGACAACTTATTACCAAGATCACCTTAAATTATTAGAAAGCGACAGTGTTTTCCTTTTCCTAATCTTCGGGTTTTCGATGGGGCTTTTTAAACCGGGGTTGCCGCTACCTACACGCAACGCGTGTGGAATTCACGAGTGCCACTTTGTAGCCCAGCTTGATGATGTGCTACGTACGAACTCCCTAGTAGAAAGTAGCGATACCCCTGGCAATGTTTTCCATTTACAATGGGTTTAAAAGTGGGTAATTGTAAATGACAGACTGCTCCAAAACCTATAGACCTGTCAAGCAGAAATTCACAGACTGAAGCCTTTAAGGTGTAAATGAATTGACAGCGTTTCTTTTTCTAAAGTGTGAATTACATAACATTTGCATAGCTCGCTGGCACATAAGCGCACTATTCATTGCAAAGCTCTCCCAAGGTAGCAGAAGGCCAGGAGCGAACATTCACCACAGGTCAGATTCTGTCCTTGCCGTATTTCGCTACAGAAACCACCCTGCGAGCAGTTCTCTGTAGAGAGAAGCACGTGGGACCCCGAGGCGAGAGCACTTTCCCATCCCTCTCCTCCGTGTCAGAAGAAGGATGCAGGAGCGTTTTACAGGGCTGTTGCCTGTGGGAGCTACAGTCATCTGTGCAGAGTTCCTAGGCTCTTCCTGGAGATCTAAATACTGGATCTAGCTAGCACTAGATCCAAGCACCTCATAAAACACATAACAGCCGCGCGTGCATTGACTGAACATACAAGTTGTAGGTTTTACCAAACAAACAAAGATGTAATTTTCAAACACTGCAGAGTAAGACTTGCCTTCATGGTAAGTGGAAGGTTAACAGAAATCGCAACACGGAGCTCAGTCTGACAACACAGCAGTGTTGCCATTCACACACAGACAGAAAAGGTGATTTTATATACTATTTTGATTCATTGTTTATCTCTGATGCTTTTTATTACTTTACAGTTTGGTTGAATTTTGCATATACTTATCCTGAATCATGGCACATATAGGGATTTCCAAAACGTAGTGAAACTGTTTGGATTGATTCATATCAATTACACATTTCATGTTTGCAAGTATTTGTATTTATAGTGAAAACATTTCAATGTTCTTAGGGCTAAGACAGATGACAAGTGTGGATGATGCAATAGCCTGCTAATACTGAAACACTTAGATGGCATATGAAAAGGGGAATGAATGCAGGATGTCAGAAGTGAGCAGGACCCCCCTTAGGAAACATTTTGCTAATCAGTTCCTGTTATCAGTCAACAAATGTAAAATATCTCGCACAAAGATACAGTGAACACTTGGAGATACTCAGCTTATGTTGTTCATCACACCATAATTTAACTGCATACTACTCAGATAGTTTTCAAGTTTCTCTTACCTTGTAAATTGTATTAATTAGCTCGTTTATCAGTTCATATTTAGATTCCCGCTTTCAGTAGCAATTAAATAACCCTTAGATTCAAAAGCCACATTCTGCTTCTAATGTTAATAAAGATGTACCTGGTATTTACACAGGACTTTTCTCAGCATTTCTTAGACTAGGCAGTTTGACATTTCTAGGAAACATGTTTTCGCGCGACTGTTACAGAGAAACTGAAGTGCATACATATATATTTATATGACTCACACAAGAACACAAAACGACAGTACTTACATTACTTAAAAGTAGCATCCCGTCATGTGTTGTTCTATTTTACTCTATAGATAACATTCCTAATGAGAGGCACTTAGTATCTACTTTGATGCAGGGCACTTTCTCTGCAATCCACAGATGACCATTTCTGTAGTTTTGCCCACAGCAGATCTGCTGTTTTCTCCACTCATGGCAGGACACTGCACTAACCAGTCACTTTGGAAACAAATGCAAGCCTGGGGTACTTTGTATACTCTGGAAAGCCCACACATCTGTTTCCAGAACCTTCTCATAGGCTGCTGTAAGCTCTGCACCAAGAGCCAATAAACATTGCTCGCTAATACAAGCTGCTCTGAAATAACTGCGAAGAGCTGTTTATATTAGTTAATAGCGGCTGGTAACCATGTCTAAAACTGCCTGGTGCACTCCAGTATACAATACAAGCTTGTAATGTATCTTCAGACATGCCAGCTGCTTCTTTTTACAGCACCTTCAAACCATTTTTCACCATTTAATTCTGTTGAGCTATGATGTCTAAGAAGCATTGATGTCTAAGAAACATACCCCTTTGATATCTAAAAGTGAGCCCCAAGTACCTCCAGGATAACTGTTTTATGGAACTGGTGTTTCCAGATGGAGCTAGCTGTCAAAACTATGAGTTTCCTTAACATTAGGATTTTGGCAGTAGAAGAACAGCCTTTCTGTGATGGAATAAGAAGCGCAGGCTGTAGGAAGAAGGTCTTGCATTAACATTTAAGAACCTCTTAGAATGACTTATCCCTTTGCAATTTGTCCTTCTTCAGGACCAACGTTTTTAAGTTGCATTTAGAACTCTTTAATACACTGTCTAAACACCTTAGATCGTGATGGCCAGTCTCTTCGCGAACGAAGAACCGGGGAAGGTCTTTCCACCTTCCAGCCTGCGCATTGGATTTTTTAGGTGAGACACAGTGTGCGCAGAACTGAGCCCACCCTTTAATCCTGAGGTTCATCTGCCGGGGCCAAGCACGCTTGGACGGTGGCAGCGAGGTCCTCAGGACGTAGATGGATTGCCTTACGGGCTAACGAGCTCCATCTGCC